>NW_027491591.1:0-147500 GCF_021521415.1 Bidens hawaiensis
GGATTTTAAGATTAAAAAATATGCACAAAATGTTACAAAATATATATGCATATAAAATATGTATATCTTAGCACACATCATAGCATAGTGTCCACTACTACTAGCCCATTGCTTCTAGCTTAGTCACTTTTTTTGATTTTGTGCTACAGCCCTTCCTATCTGATAGAAAAGGATCCCATGATCCTGGACCGATCTTACTTGGGATCGCAAATCCCAAATTTGTCTCTGAAGAGTGGATCTAATTGTATTAGTATCTATAATTGATTCTTCTGTGTAATACTAATCGATAGGGCCTCACTGGTAAGTGCTACAAGATCTCGTGCATTGGAACCCATGGTTATGGACCCGAATCCATTAATATGGAACATTTTCTTTTCCAAGTGAAATCCCCTAGTATATGAAAGAGTGAAAAAGTGCTTTCGTTGTTGTGGAAGAAGAAGCCTTCGTATCTTAATGCACGTATTTAATTTATTCGGAGCTATTAGAGCGGGATCCACTTTTTGGGGAATATGAGGTCGAAGCAATAACAAGAATATTATTAGTTTCATAATCCCTGGAGAGAAGGTTCATTAATAGGCAAACACAGTCTATCAAGCAATAAACCCATTATCATTAAACCAGAAAAGGAGACACTCCTGTAAGGTCCACGCAAACGCCCTCCCTCCCCCCCCCCCCCCCCAACCCAACCAAACACAAGACCATCCACTCGCCAGAGATTGCATTTCCCTTCAAGTGGAGCCGACAGGAAATTCACAAGAGTCTCTTTTTTGCCAAGATCCCAATGCGTTTTTAACACAGGACAAAGGACATCTATAACCAAACCATGTCTATATGTAAACCCATGTTACAATGAACCAAATGTTCACCAAATATATCCAAACAACAAACTTTACGACAAACAGGCAGAGCTCATCAGCAGGTAACATGTGGATCATTAAACGATAATGATCTGATACTCCACTGCTGACATGTACTGGCTTAACCCTTCGATGGGGATGACGGTCAAATAATCTTTTGAAGGCCCGAATGACGGGCCTGAAAACATTCTAACACCGCTATCTGGTGAACTAGGTGAGACTTCTTTCTCAAACTTCGAACAATTTTACAATAAAAAGCACTCATCAACGCATCATAGGCTTTGGGTTCGGGCGGTCCCCAGTCTTTAGTTAACTCCAATTTATACAAATTTTGCACAAGTAGACTCCCAACATTTTAAGTTTCTATTATCTTATCCTCCCCACAAGAAGAGGGTGAGAAAAACATGAGGCTCACCGGAAAATCACTATTATTACTCTGTCTTATTTTCGTGTACCTGATTAACTGTCTCATCAAAGCCCAACCTCCATACCCTTTCTATATCTGTCATAACGATAGTACTTACACTCCCAATAGTTTGTACAGCCGAAACCTTGATGTTGCTTTATCTTCTCTCCAGGCCACCAACTCAGGCTTCGGTTATTTTAACTTTTCAGCTGGTAATGGATCTGATGCAGCCAATGCGATCTGCCTTTGTCGTGGCGACGTGGAACTGAACATGTGTCAAAGTTGTTTGAGGGACTCAATTTATCGGTTAAGAAATACTTGTCCTAACCAAACAGAAGCTGTTATATATTATGAATTTTGTTTATTGAAGTACTCTAATGCATCTATACTGGGAAATAATGATATGACTAGAGATGCTTATTATTTGAACAACATTAACACCTTCACTAATAAGAAGCAATTCAATGGGGTACTCCAACCGTTTATGAGCAAATTGAGAGGCGAGGCGGCTGCTGGGAATTCGTTTGCTGAAGTTTGCTATGGAGGACACAAGCGGGCCTGGTTCAAGCACACTTTACGGCCTTATGCAGTGTGTTCCAAGTTTAACGGAGGCGAAGTGTAACGAGTGTTTTGAAATATGCAACTACTCAACTGTCGTCGTGTTGTGACGGTAGAGTTGGTGCAATTGTTCTTATGGCACGTTGTAATATCAGGTATGAGATTTATGAATTTTCCATCAACCCAGCAACTCTCCCGCCACCTTCTAATCGTGTTTCCACCACCAAGTTCACAGCCATCTTCGCGTGTTACACCACCACCGGGTACGTATATATGTTGCCAGCCCTTATATAAAATTTTATAAATCAACGATATATAATAACGATAACTAACAAAAAAAACAACACGTTATTGTAACAATATATAATAACAAAACAAAGTTAAACAATAAATAAAAACAAAAGTTACGAATCTTCAAACTCTCCTATCCGACCTATTATTTTTTATTTTTAATTAGAGAAAACTCACAAGATAACGTATTTTGACTAACATTTTTCAGAAATAGCCTAAGTTTTCAAAAAAATCTTTAAAACAGCCTTTTTTCTGTCGGATCTGACGGAAACAAGCACTGATCCGATGGATCAGTATAGTCAATAAGATGTTGACAAGTATTCAAATTTTTCCGGCGGATCCGACGTTTTTTTAAGTTATCCGACGGATATCGTGTTCTAGGCGGCGTAATAATAAACAATCGCATCTGATAGTTCTGTTCATGCTTCCGTCGAATCCAACTGTTAACTTTGTCAGTCAAACCCAAGATTTTTCAATTCGGTGGTTTTTTGATTTTGAGTTCTAGAATGAAATTGAACACTATGGTTGTGTTTTTCTCAAAAAACTAAACAAATTTCACTATTGATTTGCTTAATTTTGTGGAAAAAAAAAGATGGAGATGGAAGTTGGTTATGGAGGCTTAGGGGTTGAGAGGTAGAAGATGATGAATTCCGTTGGATCAGTTAAGAATTCTGTCAGATCCATCGGTTTCTTTAACGTATTCCGTCGAATACATTAATAAGTTGATACATGGCGCAATTTTAAAGGTCCACAAATTTCATCGAGGAGAGTTGAAAATATTCTATTTTAGAGAATTTTTGTAAACCTAGACTATTTTTGAAAAAAAAAAATGGTAAAAACTGGATTACTTTTGGGATTTTTCTCTTTTAATTATCAGGTCTATTTACATGTTTTAGGAAAAAAAGAATTGTAATGTTAAATGTGTATTGGTTGAATGATTGTGCCAGATATATTGAGTTAGTGTACATAAATTAGGTAAACGAAATAAAGGTTATTATTTTACGATTCTTATCTACTTATTATAATAAAGTAAAATAAGTGTAGATACGTGTCGGTTTGTAATTAATCTGTATGATTTTTTTTCACTCTTAAACTAATATATGTCATAAATCAATAATTATTCGCTTTCCTTTTACACTTCATATAACACGATTAAATTATTCAGTTTTCTTTAAACTATATTTATATTATACCTATACACTTTAATAAAATAAATATTTACCTATTTTATTGCTATACATTGTTAAAATATATTTCATAACATACTTGGTGAAATCCAAAATCAATAACAAACCATGTCTGTTAAATATTGAAAAGAATATAATTTTAAATGTTATCATTAACATATTATACTATTTATATTGTTAAACATTGTAAATAAAAAAAATAAAGAAAAACTCTAATATGCTTTCAATTTACGTAGTAATTTTTTTAATCATTAAAATATAAATATATGTTTAAAAGTTGATCCATTTTTTAAAAATAAATCCATTTATCTATTGGTTTTTTTTGGGCATTGTCATATAAATTTACAAATTATAAATATATGAAACAAATCTATCTATTTATATGTTTTCTGTTAATTAAGTAAACTATTCATATATGTGTTAAATTGTAAGGATAGTATATACCTATCACTTTCAAATATAATAAAGTTTATCATATTTAGTTTCATAGAGTTTTTTTTATCCGGGATTGCTACGAGTTTTTTGTGGAACTTAAATTGATTGTTACGGGTTAAAAGTTGATAATAGATTGTTTTATACAAATTAACTACATTTGACTCAAATTTTTACGGGTAAAAAAGGGTAATCTGAATATTTTTAAAAATTTGTGAATGCAAATAAATTTATCATCAAATTTGTTACGAGATCAAAGTTTTGACTTGAAAATGTAAAAAATGAAAGTTAGAATTTCAAATGTGATTGGTTTTGAATTAATTTTTAAGGACATTTTTTAAAATAATCAAAAGATTCAGGATTTTGCACATTGAATACTTTTCCAATTACTATTAAAATTTAAGAAATAATGACAAACATTTCCGACATGTCACCTCCAGGCATATTAATGCTTCTAACTTTTATCAAATAATTAGAAGCATTTGTGCCAGCACTGACTTTTCCTTGAATAATGATCAAAATGTTGTATGTGAAGCATGTCGTATAAAATTATGCTTAAGTGGAGCAAAACATTCACAAAATTGAGCGGGTTAATATGTTATTCTTTTATAGTCAATTGGCAAAGTCGAGAAGCCCCTCAAACTTATCAAAATCTTTTTTTTGATGTAGCTCAAAACTATTATTATATAAGAAGTATTATACGAAATTAGTTCATAACCAATTTTCATTCAATTATACATATATGATACTGAGAATAAATTTTTAATAGATGGAGTGTTCTTGGGTATGTTTTTGCACGTGCATTATTTTTTTTATTAAGTTCATTTTTTTTTGGAAAAAATCGTTTTGTGATATAAAGAAAACAGTTTATATATAATGATACAAGCATTGATGTAATACATTTTTCTATATACATTATGTATTGTTTTTTATTTGTAACTTAATTATATAGATTATCATGTGTGCTACACGGGCTCTAAAACTAATATATATATATTTGGTTTGTATCAAATACAAATTAAATTAACGTGCTAAACGTAAGAATTAAGTAGAGTAATTATATATACAAGTAGTGTAATTATGTAAAAACTCTATGATGTAATTACATAATTACTGTACTTGTATATATATAATTATTATACTTGATTCTCACGTTTAGCACGTTAATTTAGTTTGTATTTGATTCAAACCCTATATATATATATATGTGTGTGTGTAAGTAGTGTCATATTTAGGTGGTTTGTATTATCTAAAGCTCTTCTCACACTTCTCACAAAAAAATTGTTTTTTATTTGAACTATTTTCTATATATATATGAGTATAAATACAGAACTTTTAAATTATTTAATAACTTTTAAGAAATCTTAATAACTAACGTATTTTATAAAATAAAAAATTAAAAATGTTTGGTTGTTATGAGTTTTTAAAAGTTCTTAACATTTTTGAATTATGAAATGATATCAACCATATATATATATATATATAGGGTTTGGATCAAATACAAATGAAATTAACGTGCTAATTATGAGAATCAAGTATAGCAATTATATATACAAATAGAGTAATTATGTAATTACATCATAGAGTAATTTCATTAGCACGATAATTTCATTTGTATGTTTTTATTCTCATATATATATAAACGAAAACATAAAAATCTTACGTGTCGCGATTTGGTTGCTTCCCCTTTTTTTTGGAGTCACTAGATTTGCTTGATTTTTAAATGAAGACTTCTCATACATTTTACCTGAATTCACGGTATGGGTCTTACCAAACCTAGATATTCCTTAAACGGGTTATAAGATCTCATTAAATTAAAAATTATTCTCACCAAGTTATTGATGTGAAAATCCTGTTATACAAAAAATTATTATATGATTTTTTTAAAAGATATTATTTATAATTAAGAAACAATTTTATAGTAAAAAAAATAAGCGGGTCTTGGGTCTCACCAAATCCAGATAACTTTTAAACCAAGTTATAACATCTTAGTTATTTGTGAAACCCTTTTATCATAAAACTCTAAGTATATTATAAATTTCTTTATAATAAGTAAAATTAAACTCAAAAAAGTATATAAATATTGAAAACGAGTAATGTAAAACAGCCTCCGTAATACGGAGATAAAAACTAGTGTGTGTGTGTGTGTGTATAGGGTAGAGCAAAAAACAATATTTTTGTGAGAAGAATAATAATATATCTTGGCCCTTGGATCTATGATTTAATGGTTAAGATTGGTAGTTTCTAAATAATTGTATTGTTTTCTATTTACATGGTATAGTGTCATATTTAGGTGGTTTGTTTTATTTTAAAGCTCTTCTCACATTTCTCATAAAACAATTGTTTTTTATTTGAACTATTTTCTATATATATATATATAGAGAGAGAGAGAGAGAGACAGAAAGATCAAATAAGAAGTTTGATTATTCTAAGAAGACTAGGAAGTAGGGTATTTTTGTCTAATACCTTAATATTGAAAAACCCATTTAATTTAATTTCAAAAAGTCACTTAATTAAAACCCACTTAAATTTTCACTTATCTCCTACAACCACCACCGCCCACCGCCACTCACCGCCACCACCTTGCCAGAAAAGTCTTCAAAAATTTCGTCGGAAATAAAACACTGTGAAAAACACAATGAAAAAGACACAATGTAAAAAACACAATGAAATAAAACTATGCAAAAAAAACACAATGAAAAACACAATTAAATTACACAATGTAAAAAACACAATGCAATAAACACTATGAAAAAGTAAAACACACTTGTATAACACAATTTTGGTAAAACACACTTTGTAAAAAGCCCACGAATTTTTTTTTATTTTTATGTAGCAATATGGTACTCATATAAAAGGTAAAAAAACACTCGTTATTACAGTAAAATTGTTTTGAAAAAAAAAGTCGTATAAAAAGTTATGGGCGTTTTAAAATGATGGAGGTATTTGACATGTGCCTTGCATGTGGAAAGAAAAGTCAACAAATGTGTTATCCCTATTATGTCCTTACCCTTATTTTTTACTTTATGATCTCTCTAATCTAATCTCAACCATTCAATTTTAAAATGAATGGACTAGATTATTTCTTATCCTTCTTAGGAAAACTAATCTTCTTATTATAACTCAACCCTATATATATATACTTTACTTGATTCTCATAATTAACACATTAATTTAATATATACATTAATGGGCTGTTTGTTTTTGGACAAAACCTCTTCCAGACCACTTTTCGCTTCGCCGCGCAGAACACTCGCAGAGGTTGTGGTATGCAGTGTGTTTGTTTTCCCGAAGCCATTTCACTAAAAAAACTTCTTCCAGACCTTTTCTCCTAGAAGTGTTGTGAATGCTACTTCTCGCCTCTTCCAGACCTCTTCTCCTTTGTTTTCCCGTCGCCGCTCCAACCCATCCACCGCCGTTGCTGCGGTGGTGACCGGACGTCGGTGACGGTAGTGGTATGTGGAGGGTTCAATGGCGGGGGTTACGATGGTGTACGGTGGTGGCTGTGGAATGGGGTATCAATTAGGGTCGGTGGTGGTTAGGTGGATGGCAGTGGAGATGGTTATGGCGGTGGTGGATAATGACGGTGGTGGTGTTGTGGCGGAGTGACGGTGGTAGTGACGGATTGTGGTGAGGGCTGTTTGGTGGCAGAGCCACAATGGTGGTGGTGGTGTTGGATTACGGCGGTGGGTCGTCGGAGAGAAGAAGAACAGAGGAGAGGAAGAAGAAAAGTGAAGAAGAAGAAGATGATGATGATGAAAAGTTGTATATGTCTTGTGAGATTAGATTAGAATAATTATAAGTTTTGGTAGTCTGCTGCAGCAGATATTAAAAAAACAAACAGTCTTCTTTTTGCAGATTGCAGAGTTTTGGTCCATCTCTTCTGCTATAGATGTTGGCAGATGTGTTTTCGCAGACTTCTGACATTTTACCTCTGAAAAACAAACAACACATTTCTCATATACACACACGTATGTGTATATAAATTAAATCCAAATACAACAAAAACAAAACATGATCACACTAACCGCACTTTTTTAGACGTCATTACATTAAACTCACTAAAAGGTTAGTGTGATAAACATAAAATGTTTATACCCATGAATGATTGTGACAAACGCTTAGATACTTGAGAATTTTATTGTTGATCTTATAGCTAGTGTGGTTTACCTAAATCTTTGTAATATATTGTTATTATATTAATTTAAATATTTTTTAATATAATTATATAAATTTTATTATCAAATCTATAAATAAATTTTACCCAAAAATATGCGTGTGAACACACGTGTGTTGGTGTATTTACATTAGAGCTTATGAATTATTAGATCCCTACTAGCTATGTCAGATTTGTAATTAGTGGCGAAGATTAGACTGAGACCCGGGGGGGGGGGCTGAGCTCCAAATGTATACAAATACAAATTTTCATAAACGAGGGGTGCCGGGCTCAAATTTTCGGCCAAAAAAGGCTTAAACTTACACCACATATAAAAAATTTCGACCGAAAACCGGTAAATTTACACTAATGCACAAAAAAACAGGGGAAGTCGGGGCCACACCGGGCCCCAACTATACTTCGCCAATGTTTGTAATTGCTTGTTCAAAATGCACAAAGAATGCCATAAGATTCACTATTGTTCAAAATGCACAAAGAATGCCAAAGAATGTCAAGTTAGGGAGACAAAAATGAGAAAGATTTAAAAAAAACTCAAAAAAAAATAATGAAAAATTAATTAAAAAATCACAACACAAAATTTAATAAAAAATGAAAAATGTAAAAACGTAAAAATGTTTCCACCGTCTTCCACGTTCTAAAAAAACTCGGAAAAAACACAATGTTGAGGATAAACATCCTTGTGTCTTTTTATTTACCGTTGTGTTTTGTGTTTATTTTCGTTATAGATTGTGTCTTTTTTCTTTGACGTTGTATCTTTTTATTATATTGTTTTGTATTACTCAATATTGCGTTATTTTTTGTTTGATATTGTGTTAAATTTTACGATATATTGTGTCTTTTTTTTATTTATCATTGTGTTGTTTGTTAATTTTCGGCATTGTGTCTATTATATCGACATTGTATATTTTCGTCGGTTTTTCTTTTGGAACGGGAATGACGGGGGAACATTTTAGTTTTTATTTTTTTTATATTTTGAGTTATAATTTTTTTTTTTGAATTTTCTATTAAAGGGTTTTTGTGTGGCCACAAATCCTTTTCACATTTTTCATTTTTTTTCTCTCTTTATATTTTAACTTACCCTTATTTGTATTACAATGTTGTATGAGATTTCTTAAATTTTCACTTTATTTTATTTTCTCAAATACAAATCCTTACTCTTTCATGGCAATTTTACAGGCAAAAAAACTAGCCCAAGTCGGACTATAATCATTGTCATTATTCTGACAGTTAGTGCAACAGTCATTGCTTCCATATGCATTTTCTTGGTACTGATGAAGAGGATAAATCTTGTCATAAAAGGTGAGATTAAGTTTTATGTAGGAAAATGACTTTACTTTTATATGCTTTTTTGGGCTACAATTTGCTTCTCTGTCTCAACCAGGCATCAAAATATTTGATCATGTTTGTTGTGCTAACTGCTAAGTTATCAAATCCCTTTGTTAGTTTTTGTCATCTATTTCAGTTTCATAAAAATTAATGGCCATTCATGAAAATTAATGGATATATATGTCCATGGACATATAAAGCCGTTCCAAGATTGGGTCACCATAAGTACTACACATGAGATAAGAAAGCTTATACGGGTCAAGGCTTGATCCATCCTAGGACTGTTCAAAAAGTTCGAGGCTCGAAGTTCGGGCTTTTAGCTCACTCGATAAAAGCTCGAATAAAACTAGCTAAAAAAATATGATTTGAAACATCATGAGCTGAGTTGGCTCATTTTTGTAACCGATTGAGCCAAAATCGACCAAGGGGTGGATTGAGTCGTGGCTCGGCTCGTTGGCTCGATCTTAAACTCGTTTAACTTCAAAATCAAGCTAGAGCGTAGCTAAGTTGTCTCGTTTAATTTCGAGCCCGAGCTCGAAACCACCCTGACTCGACTCGGGCTCCACCCTGGCTCGAGTCGGAATTATTCCATCCATCCAGTTAATCAATAAATACATGTGGGCCTGGGTGTGATCAGTTAGGGTCCTATCGACTTTATACTGAAAACTAGGGTCATCATTCCCTTCGCGTGGATTGGGTGTTGGAGTTTAAAGTCACATTCTATTAGGCTAAGTGTTATGCGTAGTGGAGAGTTATAACACGGGGGGATTTTTAACCCGTGCGTTATGTCAGCATAGGAGCGATTTTCATTTTAAGGTGTAGTGAAGTTGTAGTCCAATCACATCGCCACGTCATCTTTTTTGTTATTCTTTTATAATTAAGTTTCAATTATCTGCGATTTTAGTCCAATAGTTTTAAATTTGCGATTTTCATCATTATGGTTTCATTTCACTTGCAATTAAACCCAAATTCACTAATCTCGTTAAGTCTAGTCGTTAAACCCATCAGCGTACACTTCACATGAGGGACAATTTTGTCCTTTCTTTTTTTCCACAAATACACCCCAGCCTCTCACGTGAGGTGGCTGGCGAATTAAGATTGGGTTTATTTGGGGAGAAAAATAACACTGAGGGGCAAGTTGATGTGTTTAACGACTAGACTTAACGGAGTTAATTAATTCAAGTTTAATTGCAAGTGAAATGAAACTCACATGGATGAAAATCACAAATTTGAAACTATTGGACGAAAACTGCAGATTTGGACAAACCAAATGGACGAAAACCGCAGGTTACTCTAAATTAAAATTCATTAAATTAAATATATAAATAAAATACATTAAAATAAAAAAAATACACCAAAAAATAACAAAAATACATATAAATATACTAATTTAAGACTCGTCTTCGCTTTCTTCGTATTGTTGATCATCTTCGTCTTCGTTTTCAACGGGACGATTATCTCCAACGTGTTGAACCAAATTCGCCTTAAGTTGGTTACGTATCTCACTTGATGTGAGCTCGTGATTGTTTCGTGTTCATTGGTTTTCGGTTGGTTCAGGAAATTGTTCTGGAACGTTTCATGGTATTTAGTGTTGGCATATTGCTTTGCCCTTGTCTTTTAATATTATATTATGCAATATGATACATGCATACATGACATCGCTCATTTTTGCCATCGGCCATACACGATATAGGTTTTTCGCATAATGCCAACGCTTTTTAGAACCTCGAAACACCTCTTCATATCCTTTCGCGCAGACTCTTGCTTATTCTTAAAATATTCTCTTTTTTCTTCGATCGGGTCTTGAAACATTTTCACGATGATCGAGTACTCCGGTTATATCTCATCACTTAGATAGTATCCGTGATGGTAGTAGGTATCATTGGCATAAAACAGCTAATGTAATACCACACGGACGACGAGTTGAGAACGTTTATGTCGTTGTTGAACCCGACAAAGCCAAAGTAGGCTGACCAAACTCAAGGCTGTGTGAACAAATGGCTTGAAGACTAACCGTTGGTACTCCATGGTTACCACGAGTGTAGACATCGCCATGCGGTTGAACAATTGTCCCACTCCCAATGCATGCAATCTAAACTCCTGATCGTGCTGAGAAAAGTGTGTTTGCTTTCGTGTACATTGTGTATGCGACTAAGGTCGTTTGAAATTGGAATACTCAGATAACGAAGACCGTAGAATTGTATTATTCCTATAAACAAATAATTAAAACAATTTAAATTAAAAACAAGTAGGTTATAAATTATTATTTTTAAATACTTAATTATAACAAGTAAGTTAAAAAACAATTAATTTAAATCAAATTAAATAGTACCAGTGAAAAAACTCTCTAACGTGTCTCGCTTCATTTTTTCCGTCATCTTTAAATAGTTAACGGACTTGAATTATGTAATCGAAAATTTAATCAATTTTGTATAGTATGGAATGGTTGGTACATAACAGTGTGATGTACTCCTCAACAAAAAGGTTTGGCCGATAGAATGAGTAGAAAACTTTTAGAGGGGGTCAAATGTATGGAAAATAGTTACTACAACAACTTATTTGGAAAATCAGATATCATAGTTAGTTGATAAATTTGTAGGACATGGGTCACGATTATATAAACAATATTAATGAAACAAATAAATAATATTTTTATATAATCTTGGAAATTGTAGTACATATACCGTATACATATCTGAACGTAAATAACAACAAATATAACATATATACATGTCTTGATTCATACCGAAAACTTTGACTTGTGCTCCAAAAGCTAATACTTGAAATCGGGCCGAGTCGAGTTAATCATTGTGTTGAAACCGCATCGGAACCGCGTTGACCAACACCTACCGAAACATGAGCATCACCTCCTAGTCGTGTCTTCTTATGTCGTCAATTCTTTTGGTGAACCTGTCTTGATCACCAGAAGCCATCCGTATCTTCCGAGCTACAAGATTGAACAAACTATGGTTCCCGGTTGTGGCTGAGGATTTCTGTTGAACAGAGGTCCCTTAAAACAAATTTCGAGCTACCTCCGCGAGCCTGTCTGTTTCCCAAGGTACAACAGCAAAAGCAGTATGTGCTGCCGGGATTACCCTAGCACCCGAAATGTATTTGTAACGAGAGATCGGGATCGAGATCGAGAGAGAGTTGGAATTGAGAACACGTATCATCGGCAGGGAGCCGTTTTAGTTTCGTGTGCATGGTAACGAGCTGGTTAGGATGTGTGTGCATTTGGGTCGTGATTGATCTAGTTTGTCGGTTTGTTGGTGTATCAAAACTGCTCACCCGCCTTCTATGTATAGTGGTTTTGGTGATGAGTCACCATGACACATGTCAACACAAGACACACATACGTGACACATGTCACTGAGATGTCACACATGCACCACACACTCACCTGGTGACGACACATGTCACCTGGTTCAAACACCAAAAATACTAAGACGACTCTCAAGCGGAAAGTTACTTTAGTTTTGAGGACTGGTTGTGCAACTTGGCACAAAATTGGCACTGTATTTTAAAAACAGTTCATTAACACATTTTGGGGTATAAATAGTCGTTAGAATTAAGGCTAGAGCTTTATGATTTCAGTCGATAAATTCATTTGTAATTTTTTTTCAATTTCTCTTGTAAATCTTCAATTCGTTTTCAGATGATTGGTAGTGTGGACCATAAGAAACTACCGTCTATCGATCCTTAGAACTCAGAGTTGAATTCTTAATTCGTAAGCGAAGGGGTGATAAGGAGTCGATCCACAAACTAGCGGACTCATACTTTGTTGCCCATGGGATGCTCGCTCATGAACTATATTCTTTTACAATTTTTGTTCTTCTTGGATAAATCTTAAATCCACTAATTTATGATGTTGACAACAAGTTGGTTAAATTATATTCTTTAGTGTATATACCGATTTATGAATCTTCAAATTGTTGGAAATAATTCCAATCTCATTAGTTTATTAAAGAAACGTTAAACCTTTTTTAGAAAGTTCAGCTAACAAAGCTAGGGTGGAAAATGTAATTAGTTAAAAGTTTGGGTTATTGTTGTAATTAGTAAGTATAATGCAAATTCATTTTGTTCAATTGTTGTTTTTGTATTGTTTGATTTCAATTCGTTTAATAATCAATCCTATCAAGAAAGGGGCCATCACAAATTGGACATGGAAAAACATGGATATATCTTTGTAACTTCGTCTAACTGTTCATTACTTTTCTTTTGTGCCTAGATAATACTATGGATATTAGCACCATTGAATCACTTCAATACAACTACGGAATGGTAAAAGAAGCTACCAATGACTTCTCAGAAAGCAATAAACTTGGTGAAGGTGGATTTGGGTCAGTGTACAAGGTAATATATAAAATACATCTCTTTTTAAATTATTTTCATTTGTGAAATGGGAACCTTTAATTTACATGAAATTTGGAATGCAAGGGTAATTTTCAAAATGGACAAGTTATAGCAGTGAAAAGGTTGTCAAAGGATTCAGGACAAGGTGAAACTGAATTCAAGAACGAGGTTATGCTTGTTGCAAAGTTGCAACATCGTAATTTGGTGAAGTTCCTTGGTTTTTGTTTAGAAGGAACAGAAAGGCTTCTCATCTATGAGTTCATGCAAAACGCTAGCCTTGATCGTTTTATATATGGTAATGTCTTTTCAATATATAAAGTTGTCAACTGTACGCCACCAAAATTAACATATAACACAACCACACAAGTTATGTAAACTTATATATTATGCTCGTTGTATACTTGTATATATAATAATGTTCATGGTGTAAAAATTATCTTGTTTACGAACATTTTTTACTTAACTGATTAAATTTCTCTTACTAATATTTTGTCATGTTTGTTCCAGATCCAACTGAGTGTGCATTGCTTGATTGGAATAAACGTAATAACATTATAAAAGGGGTTGCTCGTGGCCTTCTTTACCTTCATGAAGACTCACGTTTAAGAATAATCCATCGTGATTTAAAAGCTAGTAATGTTTTGTTAGATGAAGAAATGAACCCAAAAATTGCAGATTTTGGAATGGCAAGATTATTTAACCTCCAAGAAACTCATGGGCGAACAAATCGAATTGTTGGGACTTAGTAAGTGCACACCACATTTGAATGAAATATCATGAATTCTTTGTGGTATATACATCCATTTTTCAAACACTCATTTTTTTCCTAATTCTCTTTCTCTTAATGCCACGCTATAGTGGCTATATGCCCCCAGAATATGTCATGCATGGTCAATTTTCAGTGAAGTCGGATGTTTTCAGCTTTGGGGTATTAGTGCTTGAAATAATAACTGGTCAACAAAACCAGTACTTTAAGATTGAGGATCGATCAGAATTCCTTCTTAGCTATGTAAGTTCCCATTACCAACTAACTGATGGTATAAATCTAAGTTGTGTCTTGGTGCTACTAATTTGACTAATAATTTAATAGGCATGGAAAAGTTGGCGTGATGGAAGTACATCGGATATGATAGATCCTGCATTGATGGTAGAAACTAGTTCATTACAAGAAATCATTAGAACCATCCACATTGGTTTGCTATGTGTTCAAAGTAATGCTGTTGAGAGGCCAACAATGGCTTCAGTTGTTCTTATGCTTAATAGCTCGTCTCTTACTCTCCAAATGCCATCTGAACCAGCTTTTCTCATGCGTAATACTATAGCGGTACCAACAAGTGGCTTAGAAAACTACAATCAAATATCTTCTCACTCCTCGGGAAATGATGCCTCAATATCTGATATTGTTGCACGATAGACATAAAACTTCAATCAAATATCTTCTCACATATTCAATGTTATCATCATGTACTTCTCACATATTCAATGTTATCATCATGTACTTATTCATTCTTCACGAGCCATTATCATCATGTACTTATTCATTGTTATGCATTAAAAACTTGAATACGTAACACCTATTCGAAGCATTATTGTGATTTTACATTTTTCATGATAATAAGCCGCCAATTCAATTCGTATTATTACTACATCGAGTGGTGTTGTCTCAGCTCGTGAAGAATCCTAGTACTGATAAAAAAACGTTAAATTATGGCACAAGATATTTAAACCGAATAATAATCAGTAATAAAGCAAAAGCTCCTCCCCATATAAGAAAATCTCTGCATCCGCATACCTTAGACAGCTTGCTCCTGCTTCCTGGAGAATCTGGATATATATTAACAAGTGAGGTAAATTAGAACGTACGTGTCTATAAAATGAGTTGATAAGAAAAAGTACCTTCTAATTCCTTTATGAAGCAAACTTCTCTTTCTTCACGAGGTAATGCCTCTAGCGATGACTTCAAGTCACTAAAGTGTATTCGGGCTCCAGAAGGCAAGACAATACGAATTTTCGTATGGCCTTGATCTTCTTGTTGAAGTAGCTTCTCGTGTGTAAACTGGAGAAAAAACATCATTAATGGAAGTGAAATAACGGATCATCCTCGTTAGAATAAGTCCAATTAAGGAAAATGAATAATACATCTATCAGTTACCTTGGCAACATCTCCAAAGTCACTGGAAGGAGAGAGTGGGTTTAAAGTTAGAGATCGAGGACGGCAACACCAAAGTAGAGCATCCACAATAGCCGCATGATCTTCATGAATTTCTAAATCTAGCACGACATCGTTGACTTTTTTAGGTGACCTCTCGATCACCTTTAGCTTCTCTAACTCGGTGAATTTCTGTAAGACATTTAAAATGAATATACAACGTACTTTGTGTTGTGCTTCTTTTGTTATATGAATTGATCAAAATAAACATACCTGAGCGTAAATATACATGCTAATAATTTCGAATCCAGTTTCTTTGTCCATAAACAGCCCCAACTTGTTAAACCAAACTCCATGACCGCTGCGATAAGATTGCATACATGCTTGCAACTTAGGTGAATGCTCTATCACATCCCAGGGATTCCAATCAATAGAAGAATCAATAAATAAACCCAAGTTGGGGATATTAAACTCAATATCGGCCACGAAATGGCTTGAAACTAGCACAAATGTCCTCAAGGAATGACTTGAAAACTTGAGGTTGTTGCATTCACAATTAATAGACAATATCAAATTTTCAATAAAGGGGAAGTTGGATAAGAAGTCGTTAAATCCATTCAAGTTTGATAAGGGATTCCCGGCGAAAGTCACTGTTGTTAGTTGTTTGCATGAAGCCAAGTTCATCAGCGGTGCTAGTCTTCCATTAGCATCTATTATTGTAATATCAGTTAGATTTGGAGCTTCAATATCTATTGTCTCCACTGGGAACTCGTAGATAAACATGACGCTTTTAAGATTTTGATGTCCATTAACACATAATCTTTTGACACTAGGACAGAGTGCTATATAAAGTTCTTCTAGAAGAGGGCAACTAGTGGCTAGATACTTGATAACTTCACCATCTATATGGACGTCTACAAGTGCCAAAACAATCAAAGACTTAAACTTGAAAACATCGGCCGTCAAGGAAGAAGGCAACCACAGCGAACTATGGCCAACTCTTCTAACATTGAAACGTCTAAGAGTGTGTTAGGCAAACGGTACTTTGGGACATCTGGCAAGATGTCAATAGCACAAATACATAACGTCTTCACGCCTTTCTTAAGAACTAACTCAAGGCATTTGTTTACAATATCTACTTCTGCAGGCGCCTGGAAACTTGTTGCCTCGAAGAAAAACGTGTGTGCAGGGACGTTTTGATGGCAAAATCTGGAGGTGGTATACTCAATGTACTTAAAAAAACTTTCTCTGGGGTAAGAAGCAGTAACGTCAAACCAGGTCTTAGACAATACACTCATTCGAACAAGCTCTTCAGGGGTACTAATAAAACCGAGTATCTCATGAACAATAGATTCAGGAAGCTGTGAAATCATATCCATCTCTCCAATTTCACCAACTACAAAATGCTGTATTTATTGCCTGCAAAACTGGCCCTCGAGTTAAAATCAAATTGATAAAGATTCCAACTGATCGATACTAACGCTTTAATCTCGTTAAAATTCAAAATTTCAATTTATTAAGTTGTTAGCGGGCGTAAACCAATCTTAATTCAAACAAACATACGAACAGTACTTACAGCGGCAGATGGAATTATTACCTGCAGCAGTTTAGTTGGAACAATGTGAGTTTGGTGGTAGGGTATATATACCCACGTAGACTTTGGTTAATATGTATGCATGTTTTCTTTTGTTTTATTGTTAGTCAATTGCTTATAAACAAAAAGAGTCTGGTTAAGAGTGTGTTCTTGTTTGGGTTTGCGATTATCACTTGTGAAACGTTAATTGTTTTAAATTTTAAATTTTAAATCTTAATCCACATGCTCCCTGATCTATATATCAAGTCAAGAGTTTTGTGTTTTTTCTGTGTTCGTTTTTCTTTTTGTGTTATATTATTATCATGGGTAAAGTTATTAGTACAAAAAAACGTTCAACGTACAAAGCGTACCTGTTAGATATAAAGAAGAAAACACGCTTGAGCTAATTACTTGATAGCAGTAACGAATTTAAGATCTCGAAACAAAACTGCTTATGAGTTGTATACGGAAACAATTAAAGAAAGTGATTTCCTATTCGAACGAATAACACCAGTTAACACTGAAGTAGAAACAAAAACATAAAGTTGAAGCAACAACAATTTAGGTCTGCCTCTACTCCTCTTTCCTTCCACAATGAAGGCTTCCACTACTCTAACTGGCGTTGTTGAAGAGGAGACCGACAACAGCGCCAGTTAGAGTAGTGGAAGCCTTCATTGTGGAAGGAAAGAGGAGTAGAGGCAGACCTAAATTGACTTGGGATGAGAGAATTAGACATGACTTGACAGAGTTGCACCTCTCTGAGGACATGGTCCAAGATAGAGATTCATGGAGACGTAGGATTAAGGTTAGCGACTTCTAGGGGAAGGCACCTAGTTAGCTTAGCTTTCTATTTAGGGTCTAGTTGGCTAGTCTTGATCCTTGTTGTTTATGAATATTTTTTTGTTTTGATGCTGCTTTTTGTTTCTTATGCCCTTTTCTTAGTAGGTTACAGATTCCTTGCTTTTTTGGTAGTTTGTTATCTATGTATTGCTAAGTGTCTTTTGCTTGTAAGATGTATGTTTACTATGATTACCTGTATGTAGCTTTATGAGCCGGGGGTCTCTTTGGAAGCAGCCTCTCTATTCTCTCGGATAGAGGAAAGACTTGCCTACATCCCACCCTCCCCTGACCCTACCGATAGCGTGCTATGCTGTGGCTTGATTGATTGATATAAGCACTCCTATATACCGTTAGCCAAGAGAGAGGGGTGGAGAAGGTGTATTATACGGTACATCATAACAAAATAAATACATAGATTCATAGTCGATATGCGCATAATTATTCAAGAGAGACCACACCATACGTGTCTCTTAAACACTCAGATCGGTTGACCTTTAGGCACCACCTGGTCCTTGAGCCACATGTAGATCGGAACCAGCACATAGTACACTCCAGCCGACGCTCCAATAAGGAACCGCACAAGAAATACAAAAGGATTCACGGGCTTTTCTACATCCTCAACTTTAGGACCAAGCTGCAACAAAATTACATATATCATAAATACAAAAATAATGAACTCCACTACATTATTGTTGCTGATGAGAGAAGAATAAAAATATTACTTGCAATGGGGAGTCACCAGATGCGGGTTTGACACCTGTAACTGAGCATCCCATTATGAGACCGTGGCGGCGGACCCCACGATACCATTGTGGGCCAATCCTCTTAATCTGCACGTCTTTAAATCCCGCCTTTTCAAACCACTCAATATATTCTTCTTCCTTTGGAAACAACATCCACATGTCTGCAAAGAAACGAGACAACCAAAATGTTGGATAAACGGGACCGATTAAACAAGCCTTCCCGCCTTTTTTTATGACCCGGTATGCTTCTTTGATGCCTCGTTGCGGATCGGGCCAGTACTCAATGCTGCAACAAAAGTTAATGTGCCAAACATTATAACATAGCTTATACTGTTTTGATTATAAATTAATTCCAAACACAAATTTAGGTAAAACGGATCATCTTGTATTGGTGAGGCAGGGTTCGTGAACCATTTGTTTATACTGTAAATGAACGAACACGATCACATTCATTTTCTTAACGAACGAACACGAACACGAAGACGAAAACCATGTCCATTTAAATGGCCGACAGTTTGCTCAGTTAAAATTAATCGAATGAACACAAACATGCTCCATTCGTTTTCGCTTGATTCGTTTACCCAGCTTGATTTCCATTTAAGCTACATATGCCACCTCTAGTTTAATTTGCTCTTTATTTCCAAATGCATTAGAATCTAAAACAAAATCGCTTGTACGTTAAATATGGGGAGTTTGGATAGACGTGTAATGAGGTTGTAACGCTTGCGCACTAGCTTACATATTACCGTGAACTTATTTATGTGGCATCTCATAGTCTACTCAAAGCAAGTAACAAACTCTTTCAAAACCCGTGTCAAAACCTATACACAATCTACCATTCCACCTCTCGGGGCATACAATACATTATACATACACGTACACAAAGTACATATACGCTTAGAAACTAAACACGGTACACATAAAGATTATAATTTCAAATTCAACTAACATCAAAACACGGACCGTATTAACAAACTAATCACATAACATCTGATTCTAATTCAAACAATTCAAACGGCAACAATAACTATATAGAATCAAGAACCAATACCTTCCAGCCGACACATATCGATCGGCATAATCCGTTTCAAACGGGAGATCCTCCGCATCCCCCTCAACAATCATGCACTCCTTCAACGCCTCCTTCTCTTTCGCTTTCGCAAGCTGATGCGGCGACTGGTCCAGAATCGTGACATTTTTCGCATCAACGCGTTCCACAATCCCCAAAGTAGTAAACCCTGTACCCCCACCAACATCCACCACCACCAAATTCCTATCATTATGCTCCGCCGGCTCAAGCGCATCGTCTCGCATATCCTCGGTCCAATGCCCCGGGTTTATGACATGATCATACACAATTGATAGAAACCTATAGAACCAAAACGCCTCTTTCTTGTGCTGGATGAATCTGGGCTGTGATGCTGGTCGTACGGACACACTGCATTTGGGTGAAATTAGGGTTTTGGATCGGAAATTGGAATTGGGTAAAGTGAAATTGGTTCTTTGCGAACTGGATTTGTTGAATCGTACCCGTTTGAGGCGAATGAGAGATGATTAGCTCCGGATAGCATCGAAGAAGCCATGAATTTGGAATTGATAAAAACCCTAATTTGAATTGAGTGAAGTGAAGACTCTGGTTTGGTTTTAGGTGAAGGATGATAGTACAGTGACTTACCTGTTAAAGTGGAAGTCATAAATTAAGGAATTAGTTGGGAAAAATATTACTTTATAAAACCGGTGTGGCGAGGGAGTGACGCGAATTTAATCGGTTATGTTAAGTTTGTTATGGAACCGACGCTAAATTTTTATAAAAGAAAAAAAAAAGCGGATTTGTGAACGGCCAAGGCCAAAATAGTATAGGCGCATGTACAACTTAGGATCAAAGCAACACAAGTTCAATCAGTATCGGTTAGATTCGTTGATACCGACACTAAGCCAAAAAAAATATATTAGTTAAGTCCAGAATGATAGTGGCACCCGTATAACTTATAATAAAAAATATATTGAAAATAGCATCATTTTGTTTGGTAAATCCCTGATGTTGCAGTGACGGATCGACGCGAATTCTGTTGCTATGTTTTAGAATTCGTAACGATGACGAAACTAAGCCTATTGCCTAATTTCAAGCTAACGTGTTTAAAAAATAAATTGTAAAAGTGGACTAAGAAAACATTCAATTACTCATTTGCAGCATCGTCCACCGATTTTAAATTTTATTAATTTTATGATATGTTATAATTTGTTAAGGAAATAAGAGTAGATACTAATTTGAGTTGATTTTGGTGGGGATAATAATACTACTACGGGACAGAAGTGTAGGTGTACAATACACATCAATAACAATTGATAAACTATTGAACATGTGGGATGGGTTTCGTTACAATCGAAGAAAAGTTTATTGAGCATTAAAATATTCAAATATGAGCACGTGAGTTGCACACGCGCTACCGTCTCTTCGGCACGCTAGACCGAAGCCAGAAGCTTTGCGGGTAGCTAGTTTTACGTTTGTAAAGACGGATGTTACAGCAGCTCTCCTCAACACGTCCTCTTTGCCGATGTGTCTCTTTCTTCCACGTCAGTTCAAGAACGTTCGCTGGTGTTTCTGTTCGAGATGGTCATATAAATACTTATTATAATATTATACTTCCTATAAAAATATTGTACTTATTATAGTTAGTATTTACATATGATTTTATTTAATAATTTGATTATGCTAGATTGGTAAATTTGTACTACAAAAGAGTTGGCCTTTCACAACAACCATATGCATTAGGAGTGTTGCATTAGGAGTGTGGTACCGAACGGTCCAACCATTCTTCATATAGGGTGAATATAGTCCGTGAGATAATTTGTGTACATATCTTGACTAGTAGTTTACAAATTTAACCGATTATTTAAATCATATGTGATAGAATGGGGTTGATATAAAATTGAAAAGAAGGGGACGATTATTTTGATAAGCTAGATAATTTTATATTGTTCTTTTTAAGACTTAAGATTATACAAAATCTTAAAGAATTTTAACATACAAAGTGTGCGAGTAACTAGTGTATTGATGTGGCATAAAATTTAACTAGCGTAATAAAATCACGTTGTAGTTTTACAACTATTGTAATTTTATTATGCTAGTAGCGTAATTTGTATTGCGATAAAAAGTTCGCATTGAAACGCGATTTGACTCGCATAACTCGAAATTCAAATTTGATTTTTTTTTTTATTTTTGAAATTGGTTCGAGACATGTTTTGGTTATGCGAGTCCGATTCGAATAATAAACATACACCGAGCTTAAGTTTTGTTTAGTTTTTTGCATTCTCGATGGTCTATGCTAAAGTTATATGATGGGCTTTTCCTTTTGAACAATATACAACTTTTTATATATGGGCCATCTATACGTACTTTTTGTATATGGGACATATATACGTACTGGTTACTCTTACTCATGGGCCTCTACTTATACTAATTAATCTTTTAGTACTTTTTATTTTGAATTTGAACGTTTTTTATTCCATCACATATGTTACTCTCTAGCTTTTGCGATTTCATATTTCAGAAGTTATGGTGAGTACATTAAGGGGCTATTTGGTAATCTTGTATTGAATCAATAAAAGGTCTTACCGATTAAGAAATCATGTTTGAATCATTCGTATGTCTAAAACGTTTTCATTAAAAGACTTCATTAGTCATTAAAAATTTGTGTGTAACAAAACGCACTCTAAATCTAACCAATTTAAATGTAACCTCTTACTGGAATCAAACGACCCCTAAAACCTGTGTTTTAAAGAATATGTATTATGAAACCCCCTAATTGTTTTTCTACATTTATTTTTTACTTCAATACTCCATAAATTCAAAATAGTAAGTGTTTTAGACTCGTTAAACTTAAATTACCCTTTATATTTTTTAAACCGCTATTCCGAAACCATTTTAGCATCACTTTTTCCCCTTGATGGTGTGCGATGGTTTATAGATTAATTATATAAGAAACTGATTACAAAGTGTATCCCAAAAGTATATATTGTACAAAGTTAGAAAAATTAATTTATTAAAACAAATTCAATGCGTATAAACTAATGTACATAAATGTTTAACACCACCAACTATACTGTTAATAGCAAACCTAAACATTTTCTTTGAAGGGCAAAGGTATATTATATACATGAACAACAAAGAATTACAATAAAAAGGTTTAGCAATAAGCTAAAACTCGAAAAGAAATGTACAATACCACCCTATGTTTAGAATATGTTCAATCTACATCAACTTTTCCAATCAACTAAAACCTCCTTTGATATACTCATGAGACACAACAATTCTTTCTTGTTTTGCTATCCAATTGAAGATGTAAACTTTGCTCGGGATCCAATTATTCCACAATTATACAAACTTGTTTCCACCCCCATCTGCTATCGTCAATGTGATGTCTTGTAGACTTAAACAAAAAACCGTCATTTACACCTAACTACCTAAGGCCCGTATCCATTTGTCTTGTTCTCTGTCGCACCCAAGTACCCACTAGTTGCCGAATCGAATAACAATACAAATGTTATTAATAAAATTATCGACACATAAAGTTATAATGACCGTTGTGTGACTCCGGAAAAAAATATATACATGTTACTTCAATCGTAAGACACTCATTGGTAGATAGAATTAACATATAATAATCAAAGTATCAAGTAGTGTGGTTTGGATGAAATCGATGTCTTTATTTCACTTAATGTACCGAGATACGAATCTAAGAAAAAAAATAGTAAAATGAATTTAAAACCTAGGAAAGTTGGAAGTGTAAATTTGAAGCTACATGGTACTATATGGCTTAGCAACGGTCATTTGCAAGTTTTTATAGTTATAAATTTATAACGTAGTAAGTTCATTAGTAATAGTGGGGTCTTATTCATCTAGATCTTTTCATCCTTGGAAAAACGAAACAGTTTAGTAATTCGGTGACGAAGTTAGAATATTATTCTAGTTGTATTAGTATTTTTCAGTTCTTGAATTTCTAACCGGTAGTTAGAATTTTTGGTTCGGGTATAGTCACACAACTCACATAACATAAAACAACGTCTTAATAAAAGTGCATAGCCATTGGAAAACAACATAAGCAAAGGTTGTAGGTTTGCGGTCGCTAGCCGGTCACCTTCAATAAATTTATCGACTTTTTTTGTTTAACATTTAAGTTAAACAATTGGAGAATTGTGTTATCGGAGAAATAACAAAATAGACTTTTTTTTATTTGTAAAAGATTTCGGCTTAATTTTCTTAAAAAGTAAGCTTCTTTTTTTTTTTAAAAGGCCAATATCATTAAAAAAAAAAAGGAACCACTTATAGTAAGCTTCTTTTAATTAGGAAATAATACTAATGGTTTGATTAGTTAGTTAAACTTTAACGATAACCCTTTTATATATGGTTAACTTTTATTTAAAAAAAACTTATTTATAAAAGCGTTCAATGAAATTAGTTCAATTTTTTAAAACCAACGGGATTAAACACTAAAAAAGACGGGGTTCGTTCGAAATTCTACGTTTTATATGAAACAAGAAAATGAATGGTTGAACCCGAAACGATGTATCTAACTCCACCAATGGGTAAATACGTAGCAGTGGATTGTTATTAACATATGTTTTCGTATGTAGATCAATGAAGCCGTAGAAAACAAGAACGAGTTCACTTGATAATAAATAAGTTTGTTAGACTTACGAAAGAAAAGAAAATAAAGGAAACACGTAAATCTGTCTAGATGTTCAAAAATCCTCATTAAAAGCCAAATGCTCCTTTGTGGTGACTAAGAGAGGAACAATAACCCATTAAAGATTATATTATTTTTTCAAGTTTGAAACTCCTAGTGATGGATAAATGAAACATTGGAACGCTAACGGATTAAGATTTCTCTCTATATTTTTAAATATCAGTGCAGTTCTATTGCTTTTTAATCTAAACACACTTGTTCCCGTTCAACAAATCATATTATTGAAAGAACTCAATTTTTAGAAGTTCATTATGAGGTGTAACTTCGTCGACAAACGGTGCAAGAAAGACTTGTATAAAACGAATGAGTATTATTCAGTTTCCTTTGCTTTTTTCTTTATTATTTGAACATAACCTATTAAGAAGATTTTAAGTATATAAAGCTTTATATTCTCAAAGTAAAACGAACTAAAGTGTGTATTTATATAACTTTATCGACTTTCTAAAAAATACAAGGCAAAACCGAACATGTTTTGATCGAATAAATGCTTTTTCCCCTGTCTTCAACCGGGTCTACTACGACCATCTCAGCATTTATGCTTGTTCGTATGTAATTTTCGAGGGCATGTGTATTATAATGTTTAAGTAGAATCGTAATTAATACAAGATAATTAGGTATGAGTGTATGACTAAATACTTAAAGTTGCCCATTCAAAAATATTAATGTTTAAAAAAAATCGTAACCCTTATCGACTACTCAAGTGAATCAAGTGAATGAGTAATTAGAATAAATCGAATTTAACTAAGATTTTTATTAAATAATAAAAAAATCATCACAAATTGTTTTTGTATTAAAAAGTACGCCCTAAGACTACATGCAAAATATGCATGTTCGATTAAATAAATGGGCCTTCATCATCTATTGGGCCTCCCATCTGTACAAAATAAACAAATATTATTAAATCATAATATAAGGGTATCCGTATTAGATCCACGACAAAATAAAGTTAAAAATATGGTCGGTAGGAATTAATTCCGGGTAAGGTTGAGCTTTGACAGGGGAGAAATGGAAGTTGTTCAAGCAGGTCCGAGCCGAGTAAGGTTTATCTAAGAAGCTAAAACCTGGTTCTAACCCACGATTTGGGTATACTAGTTCTGGGTCGGAACAAATTCAGGTTTTATACCCACCTCTAGCTCATTGCGTCATTGCCACATTAGTTTTACTTGAAAAATAATATACTAATAAAATACATTAATTAATTAATTAAAGCAAATGGCAATGTCCTTGTTTCACAAAATTGATTCAAAGAAGTGAGTGGAGGGCAATGCCCTAGGGTGTTTGGGTGATATTTTTAAAACATTTTATTTATTTGTTTATTTATTAAAAAGCAAAATATGTCAAAACTACTTCAAAAGCTTTAAATTGAAAATTTTCAAATGTTTTTGCTTTTTCAAAAATAAATAAGCAAAAAGCAATTTTAAAAGTTCACCCAAACACCCCCAGCTTCACGTGGATTCTCCGCACCAATTGGCAACGACCAATTTTAGAAATGTTGTAACGGTGTTGGGGCGTTTTCAAGACTCAGGTGGTTGGGGCATCCCTCCATTACCGATGCCCTAAGTGATTTTAACTATGTTTTTCATTATAATTTAAGTTTCTAGTATTAAAATGGTGTTTCTTTCACTATATAATAAATTAAAAATTATAAAGAATTTTAATAACTAGTTTTGTAGTTCCTTACTATAAATTCTTTATAAAGTATTTAAAGAATTTTTAAAAATTATAAAGAATTTTAAAAATTATAATTTATTACGACCGTTAACTAGTCTATTTAAATATATTTATCCGGTATGTCTCTCGAGTAACATATAAGTCATTTTCAGGTTCATATATTTTAGTGAAAGAAACACACGAATCTGAATACGACTTGTGTGTTACTCGAGAGACACAACGGATACATTACGTTTATAGTAAGGAACTACAAAACTAACCAAAAATAATTACTATAATCAAGTGGAGTAGATTGAACGAAATCGATACATTTATTTCACCTTATATATCGAGATATGTGTACAAAACAAAAGGGCAAAAAGAATGTAAAACCTAAGTGTATGATTAAAGCTAGTAATATTTTAATTGTAGCAACGGTCAAATCCTTTAGCTAATAAATATATAAATAAATGCTTAGAAAGGTACCAAGTTGGCATATTAGACGGAGATGAAGTCATGAAGCTAAGATATTGTGTTTATTTTTTTCTTGATTTTCCTTTAATATGTGTAGAAATAAATTAACTAATAGTAATATGTTTATGTAGTGATTTTGGATCTCTTGATATCTTGCTATGATAGTTCGATTATATGACAATATATTAGTTGTTGGTGTGGTAATCGATATACACGGTTGAAATTAAGAATCTACTAAAAATTCATCTCATTATAAAAGACCACAAAGAAAAAAGAAAAGTATTTGCATCAGTCATATTCACGACATGTTGGAGTCTTTGAAATGCGATAAATGAAAACATATTCAACGAATCATAGGTGTCGATCAATAGAATCAAAGAAGACATAAGATGGCTCTTATATTTATGGGAAAAGAATATGGGCAAATTGGTTGGGGTTGATAATTTAAATTTTTTTATATTAACCGGTGTTCATGTTTTATTTAAGTGTAAGCTTGGGGTTTTGTATGTTGACTAGTGAATTACTAGTCTCATTGTTAATGAAAGTTAGTTGTTAAAAAAAAATTATTTTGGATTGTGTATCATATCAAATTTATATTAAATATACATACACGTATTATATATTGGAAATTTTAATACATAATAGGATGCAAGAATCCAATAAATTAAAATATAACTTACCATCATAATGATTTATTAGTAACATGAAAAAGGTATTATGAAGATGTTAAGTAGCAACAATTTTAATATAAATGATTTGTAATTAAATAATACTAATGGAATCTAGTATTTTTAATATATCTATATTTAAGAAGATAAAGTATTAACTACTAAAAACTAAAGAAGCCATGTGAGGGCGGCATGAACGCCAAAAAGAAACCCATTTTGCTTTTGGCAGCTTTGCTACATTTCCCAAGCATAGTGGAACTTAAAACAATGGGACCCTCCTCTCTTCCTTTTCTTATTCATTTATTTGTGTACTTTTTGAGTTATTTATGTACTTTTTAATTTTATTATTTGTGTTTTAACTAATTTATTAACTTTTATGACAACATCTTCACTTTCAACCGAGAAATAAAAAATGGCTGATTTAAATGGGTCAAGAATTATATTTTAAATCATATACTACTTATTTTTTTGTAGTTTAAAAATCTCTATAAACTATTGCCATACAATGTTTAAATATCTAAATAACTGGAAAACAATTCCGTTAATGGTTTCAAACCTAACCGGACTAGACTGAGAATCAGTTTCTAAATATCTTTTGACTCGTACAATGGGTCTTAAAATCTCTAAAACAAAGGAGTGCTTGTTAAGTTAGTTTTTGTCTTGCTTAAGTTCTATATATAAATTGATACAACTTTTCCTCTTACTATGAAGTGAGTATGAGCATGGGCTTAAGGTGGCTCTGGCCTGCTTGTTTTTTTTAGCAAGAAGTGTAAATTTATTTGTTCTCTTCTAATAATTTTTATATGTAACGTAAATTTAATTGTTTTCGTAAAAAAATTCGACCTTCCCTCCATCTTGTTTATGAAAACGTATTGAACCCCCAACCCCACCCCACCCCACCCCACCCCATTTTTATCCAAACTTTACCACTAAGTATATGTGCGGTCAATGGCAACCATATTGTGGCCGTACAACGTTAAAGTATCATTATAATCTTTTTTTTAATTATTTGAAGTTTATGAAGTAACTGGCCCACATATATATAAAATTACAATTTTCCTTTGAGTTATACTCCTTGAAATTAGTGGGGGTGTTTGGGATTCCTTATTTCTACCTCTTTAGACCACTTGTAGTGGTGGCAGTATTCCAAGCGTTTTCCTCCATAACGCCAGGGAACACCGCCACCAACGCCAGGGAACACCTCTCCTAGGCGTTGTGGAGGTGGAGTTTTTGGGGAGCGTTTTCTACATAACGCGAGGGTGGCACGAGTTTTGAAAAAATTGTATGTGAGGAGAGTGGAATAAATGTAATTATTGTAGGAGAGTTATGACGTTTTGCACACTACGTCACAACCTAAGTGTGGAGCGTTTTGACTACACCTGGTCTAATAAGGTATTGAAAAATTAAAAAGGTGTTTAAAATTACTTAATGTGTGAATGAAAAAGTTTCGTAAGTAACAAGGTTGTGACTTATGACTTATGAATAAGTCATAAAAAGGTAAAATTAAAGAATCACAAACACCCCCTAAATATTGGCCCACTTCCTTCAATCTACTTGTCTTTCTTTAAGACTTTATTTAATCAATTGACCTGGTTTTTATCAATTGTAAAATAAATATACGACCGATTTTACCTTTATAAGCTTATTTAGCTTATATTATATAATATTGGTAGATATCTTTTTCTATTTCGACTAACATGTTATTGAGAAATTAGTTACTTTTTATCATTTATACAATCGAATTTAGTAAAATCTTATCAATAGCAAAGCTATGTAGAAGATATGATGTGTTATGACAGAAACTACTATGCGCCACTATGTACATACTTTCATGGAAACCCTTAGCTCCAAAACTTGATCTAGAGTCACGATGTGAAAATTGAAAAGTGTATTAAGAAACATAGATTTCTCATATTGAACATAAGGAAAATAGATGTCTATGTTTTTTTTAATGAAAATATATGTTATCTTTCAGAACTATTTATCATTTTTTATGTTACAGAACTATTTATTAATGTTTTATAATTCAAATTTATTACCTATATTTTTTTAAAATCCTCATATTTATCGAGAGAGTATCTATCGTATAAAAACAAAACAAGAATATATAATATTTCAGTCATTTGGAAAGAAAGGTATATATATCTTCAATAAGTGAACTTCGCATGTGACTTCATATGTTGTATAAAGGGAAACTATAATCTTTTGTAATAAATACAAAGTTAATGTTAAAAAGTAAAGTGTCATAGGAAACAACCTTTCTTAACCAACTCTTACACCTTTTTTTTTCTTATTTAAATTTATACTTGTTTTTACTTATACCTGATTGCCACTAGAAAAATCACCTTTTAATTAAGAAAAACATTGCAATACTACATGTTAACACACAATTGACACTTTGAAACACATATACGGATACCCCCTTTTATAAATACTGAGACATATTTCATCAATATAAGGTCCTAAATTCAAATGTTTCCATCAGCTACATACATTACTACTATGAGGACCCAAGTCGAGGACCACCCTTGCAAAATCAGCAAAATGAAGAATCGGGTTGCACAAACACTATTCTTGATGAAATTATGGACCGTCTATACCGGGAAAATCGAACTAAATGTGTACACAAACTTGAGCTAGAAACATTTTGATAAATGAGGCGGTTGGAGATGGAGAAAGAAGAATGTGATGGTGGTGTTGGTAATTTCGGACCGTATTCACAATTTGGTGAATATGAAAGGACCTAAGTTGAAAAGTTGGTCAAGTTTGTTTAGTTTTCTAATTGTAATATGATTAATATGCTGATGTCTTGGTCATTAAGTCATGGTTAGATTATACATATAGGGCTTGGTTAGAGGGTTTAGATATGTGATCAATTGAGTATTATCGTAACGAGTTTTTGAGTCAGTTTTCTCTTGCAATAATAAAGTGTTTGATCGATCATGTGCCTTAAAATTGTATCAGAACTTGGTGTAATCGTGCTCCAAGCTCGAGGTACCCGAGATTGATACCAAGATTTAGTCGCGTATAGATCTATCCGCGGTGCATTAGCGTATCACTTTCCCAGACTTCAAAGTTGGACAGAGAATGCCTGACTTCAGAGTTTATGATAGTAATACGCAGTGTATTAACGTGTCAAATAAGATTTGAGTCGCATCCTTTTTAATTTGTTATGTTGCAATGCCCCCGTCATCATTTCGTTACATTTCTATCAAGAACCGTGTCTAAGTGACTTTTAATGGACTTTGAAACGATTTTTTATTAAATGCATAATTGCATAAGTAAATGAACAAATGTACAAATCTTTTTTGTTTGGCTGTTTAGTTTAAAACTAATTTATATGTGAGGGTAGTATTTGGGGATTGTAGTAGGTTTGAGGCCATATTCCAATTTTTGACATGATTGGGGCTAAAAGAATTTCGTGTAGACACCTATAACTTTTGTTTCATTGGAGAGAGAATAAGAGAAGACTGATTTCACGTGGCCAAAAGTGCAAGATCTACCAAAAGTTAAAAACATGCCAATATACTCTAGATGCCAATTTTCATGTGCAAACTTGTTTTTTAATAATTCGAATATTGTATATTACTTATATTTATAAATTAAAAGGTTAAGGATGATCAATTTTGTTCAAAATTTGCGTTTCTTATTGAAGTTTAACAAAGTTATCAGTAAAATGATTAACTTTTGTAATAGTTGGATTTAAGGTAGTATGAATAGTCTTGATTTATGATATTCTAACGATACTCTTTTATTGTTTCTAAAACTCAACAAATAAAATTTATGATTAGAAATACAAGTGCTACCAACTACTCAACTTTAAGATCTCAATTGGACCATAAAATACTTAGGGTTCCTAGTAACTATGACCATAATCAACTTAGTGTCTCAAAGTTTATTGACATGTAGAAGATTGTATTGTGTTTCACCTGCCTCAACAATACATTAGGAATCAAGACATCATATGATACGACATTTATCACTTAATTAACCACAATTATTACTATTAACTTTTGAAAACCAATATGGTTAAGAGAATATTCCCATTAACTTTATAAGTTGGATGGTTGTAAAAAATAACTTCGTTCAAATGATAATCATAACAATTATAATATTTCGTTCTTGGTTGTTAACAGAAGTATAATCATAGGATGGTTTGGAATTTGAAGTAGGACTATTAACCAAGTTCATAGTCGGATCATAAATAAGATTTTTCACATCATCACATATTTCATCGTCTATGTACAATGAATTTAACATCTGTACTCTCATGCAGGTCAAATTTTTATAACATATATATAGAGGCATAAATAAATATTTATTATATAATATTAACATTTTTATATTGTGGTAACAGTCTCCAAAGTGGTCCAAGTGCTTCAACCCATATGATGTGCATAAGGAGGAATCAGAATCCAAGCCCTTCATCATTGATTTAGCATTCCCATATCCATTTCAAACCAATCAACATTTTTGCAAAGTATTTTATTAGACTTTCGTTTTTGTTTTTGTTTTTGTTTAAATAATTTATTCTTCATCTTTTTTCTACTCAAATTCCAGTTTTTGGTAAGTAACACCAACATTTTTACAACCATACTACAACACATTACCATTTTAAGAGCATTTACAGTAGGATATTTTCTCTCTCTCTATAATTTTACGTATTATATTAGACCAAGTGTTGTGGAACGTGACGTTATGGAGACGTTACCTATGATCATGTCAACACCTTCTAGGGCGTCAAAGAGAGTTAAACATTATCACACAAGGGCGCTAAGGGCTGAGGTACAAGTCTCTTGATAGGCGTTAAAGAGAATGAAAGATGCTAGCCACTAGCCACCGCCACCGCCACCCATGGCCTTCCAAAATACTCATCTTACATCTTTAAATTTTGTATAATCTACCCCATCTCATTCTCTATTTCTACTCTATTCAAAAACACTTATATTCTTTAAAAGAAGAGATATTGAAAGAGTCACACTTTACAACAATTTTTAGATATATAATTCATGATTGAGTTTCATAATTTATAAATAAAAAAAACATGTCTTTAAATTTTAGAACTAAAAACGGAAATAGAGATTCTACTGCGCATCTCTAACCACAAATATTTAAGTTTGAAATAACTTAAAAACTACAAAGACATACAAGTAATTTTAGACGAAAGGGAATTAAAAATTTGGACTACAGTATCCTTAACCCTTGCGTGTGAAACAATAAGGGAATTAAGAAAAATAGTTAAATAATAAATTTAAAAATTCGGTCTAACCACAAATTTGATTCACTAGTTAAACTGTTAGTGTCATAATCGATCACCTCAAATGTAAGGGAATTAAGAGTACCAACCCGACCACATATATATGCGGCTTCTAATCCAACCGGCGTGATTATATATGAGGGAAGGTAAAACTTTAATAAGATGATTAAAAAGAATTTATCGTTAGTCGAGAGAGAGGAAAAAACCGAATTACTAGTATATATGGTGGTTACTGACGTACATAGTTATTTGTACACTCAGGGCCAAAACTTTTCACTGAAAATGCCCTAGTTTTTATCAACAATCACCAACTCTTATACATGTAATAAGACACAAGAAAGGATGGTCCTGATTGATGTCTTTAATTAAAGTTAACTTATTATGTGTATAGATTGAAAGGTAGAGAAGTAGATGAAATTGTGACATAAAGTGAGATTATAATTTAAAAAAAAAAAAACTTTTAATTTGGCTTTATTATATAAAATATGAATATTTTACCGGTAAAAATAGTTACAAGTGTTTTTTTATATATAAAGTGTAACTTATTGGAAAGTGTAATTAAGTTTATATTTAGTTAAATAACCATTTTAGTATGTCTTTTTGATGAAGATATATATTTACATGCTTTAAGTAAATTAAGTATAGAAACTCTAATATAATTTATAAATATACAATCTAGGTTAATTATGATAACTAGATATTTTATTATATTTCTATAAAATAACTATTGATATTTTGAAATAGCTATAAGTTTCTATATAAAAACTTAATTTTCATTTTGAAGTCACTAGAAAACATGATATTTATGTTTTGAAAACATGCTAATTTATAAATGAATTTTGTTAATATCTATTTATATAAATCTTTTGTATGGTTCTCAAGTTTAATCAGACTACACATGACAAAACCACCAATACAACCGGTGTGGTCGAGTTCACTTAACTGCATTCATTTGTCTGGCTGGTTACAAGCCAACATTTTATTTTTATGATTTAAACAAAATTTTTAATATGACATATTAACGATGTATGATTGTATAAAAATAAATTATTAAAATAAGTAAATCTGGAAAAGGAAATATTAAAAGTATAAGTTAAAAAAGACATAATTGGAAAAGTGAGATGCATATCTTTTTGCAATTAAGTGTAGAAAAAGAAAGAAGCGGACCACATAAATATAATGATAATGTAAGCATCCAATTTTCTGACAACAAAAATGTTTGTTTGACTTTGACTGACATCACTTAGTATAGTGTGAGGTTTTAACCTTGATGGCTTGATTATGTTTCGTATTTCCCGCAACTAAACTTCCCTAAATCCCAACAATCTTATTACTTTATTTTTGCCGTTGATAACCTTAATGCTTCAGTATATTTATGTTTCACGTATTAAAATTCTTCATGAGTCAAAATGATCAGGGGATTGATTGGCTTTTTCTTTGAACGACCATTTGAGTTATTAACAGACCAGTCTCCCACTTAGTTATCTCCATTTTGTCTTCAAAAAAACTCATCATAGATGAGAAAATCCACTAGCCCAACCTGAAAGTCTGAAACCCTCTTACTTTTTCTCACAAGTAGGATTTTAACTTAAGACTTACCATTTTTTAAATTGAAATCTTAGATGCCTTATTACCGACGAATATATGGAATGTAACTATCATGTAAAAAAAATTAACTCCATTATCAACGTCCACCCAAGTAATTTGCAATGTAAAACCACTAATCCCATTTTGACTAGTTATTCGTAAGTTAAAAATACAAGTCTATAATGTACAATTACATTTAGGGTTTACACATCTAACTTTTAACAATATTATTAAAAAAGACATATCGTTCACATTGTATTCAACTACACACTCCACATAGAATGTCAAGTGTATAAGTTTTCAATTTAACAAATTCCATTTCATGATCTTTAGTTTAATTAAAAGTAGGATATAACATGTATAACACACGGTGATTTAAGAATCAAAGCAAAAAAATAATAAATTGAGAATTATACATAATAATATAACTTATGGATTCATAAGATATAAATAATGATAAATAAAATTTTATATTTCGTAGATATCTAACAATCTTATTAAATAATACCACATTTAAAGTTACATTTGTAACTTTGTTAGTAATTCTATAAATGATAATAGTATTAGTTGACATCTTAGTTGGCTACTCTAGTTAAATGAGATGTTATTTAATTGTTTTGCTTTAATAGTATAGGTAGAGGTAGACATATTTTTAAAATGAAAAATATATATTGATGGAAATCGAATTCACTACATTTCTTTTAAAACGTTTGTGGCTTACCAACTCAATTAAGATGATTTGATACTAACCTTTTCTTTTTTATAATATGTATAGATTTATAACCTTCCGTTTTAATTTCTTTTAATATACAAATACAAATTATTCTTACTAATATATGTATTTTAGATAATATACAATTACTCATTCACTAAAATTCATTATGTAATATCTTATAGTTTATAGAATATATTATAATGTTCATTATGTAATTCATATACGTATATAAGTATATTTAACGTTTTCTATGTTTTTCACACATGCATTGTACGTGACACTAACCTGTTAAAAATGTTCTAAAACCCTTTTCATCGTCACTAAATTCCTGTATGGTTTGTTAAACAATATATTTAAATTATATGTATGCATGCTTTTACAATAAAATAGTTTTGTAGTATATTTTGAAACTTAAGAAAACCTTGACCGTTTCATATTTACAATTATAATCCAAGGGTTTACCTATCGGATGCTCATGGGCGGCTCTTGGGCCGTGCAAAGCGGGCGACCGGTCGGGGCACGATTTTTTTCGGGGCACAAAATTTTCAAAAATTCCCGATGTTATATATGTAGAATACCCGAATGTTTATAATCACACTACTTTTATATTATTCAAACACCTTTTAGACCCCGTATTTTTGGATTAACCAAAGACTTATAGGCCCACTAAAATTTAAAAAAGGCCAAGTACTTTAATTAATCAATATAAGTTAAATAAATAAAAGAAACGAATAGGCGCGATAATAGCAAAATTGACTTCGAAGACCAGCGGCCACGTCGACTTCGAACACTAGCAGTCACGGTAGCATATGAAAATATGAGTTTTTCAAAATTATAGTTATTGAAATCCTATTTTCGACCCAAAATGCCTCAAGAAAGACTTAGCGGGTAGGCGATGAAAGTTATCAAGAACGGAACATTAGAAAGCATAAACTGCGATGAGTTAATTCACCAATTTGCTATAAAAAAATGTTATGAGAGCTTCACCAATCCTCAATTAGCTATTAATCTATTAAGCGTGTCATAAACTGATTATAATATCATGATTTTCTAATTTTTATGTTTATCGCTATAATTTTAATCGGCGTATAAAAATGTGTTTACATTATTTAGTACGTTAAGGTTTAAGGGGCATTTTTCAGCTCGGCCGAGACACGTGAATTTTTAGAGCCGGCCCTGATGCTCACCACTTATAAAGGGTAAAGCACAAGTGGTGGGTAACAAGATAATTTTACCGTTATAAATTAACAAAACAAACGGTATCATCAACACATATGAGATGAACACACGCACATCAATCAAGTCCAACGCATCTTGACATCATCAGCTATTTATATTTTATATATAAAAAAAGGATGGTCTTGTTTAGAGACAAACACACACATGATGGTTATATCCATTTATAGAGAGACAAGTGATTTAAAGAAGATAGAAGGTTGTTTGGAAAAGCTTTTGCCTTTGTTTCTATCAACTCCATCGTTATCCTTGTCGACTCCATCACTTTTTCTTCCTTCCTTTGGAACTCACATTTTCTTTTCTTTCTTTCCAATTTAGTGTAATCTTCTTGTTATTTTGTTTATTTATTGTCCGCCTTAAAAATGGAAAATGAATTTTGAAATAAAAGAAATCAGAAACGTAAATAAACAACTAACAGATATATTGTTAATTGGTTTACCGTTCCCTACATCATCTTCTTAGAAAAAATCTTAAAAGTTCCCGTTATTCACAAAATGACATTTGGCTCAATGGTATTTGGTGCTATAATATGTATGGGGAGGGGGAACAGAGAGAGAGAAAGAGAAAGTAGTGGATATGAAAGTACAATGAAATAACAGAATGGGATACAAGTAAATAAGCTAAAATTACAAACCAAATTAACATAGATAAAAGGGTGACAATACAAAACAGGAGTCGGCAAGTTCTTCAACGAGACTGATAAATATATGTATGCAGATTTTGTTATAATTCATCAAAACATGTCATGATGTGTTAACTCACAGAACATGTTTAAAGGGTTATATTTCGTTCTAATGTCTTATAATAAATCATAACAAGGTTTCCTAATGTGTATTTAGTTGAATGGATGAGCAAATGGAAATCGGACACCAATGTTGAACAGGTACTGATACCGAATCAAAACATGTCGGTATTAATTTGGTACCTACCTTTTGTGGTTTCAGGATCGATGCAGTGTCAGTATTTTACCGAGTAGCTTTTGCCTTTGGTATCAGTACCCATTAAGGGGTGTAGGGTTGATTGGTTGATTAATTGAACATGAACACGACCAATATATGTTCTAATGCCAATGACGCAACATTAATCAAGACATACTAAAAATCTTGTAACATGAGCATGATTGTTTAGTCCATTTGTCTAAACCAGTTAAACAAGATGGCATGGCAGGATGTACATGGTCAGTTATTGGATTGTAATTAGTTTGTAAACATGTTAAAACATGTTGTAATATACAGGGATGCACATTTTGTCCCAAATACTTGTACTCATACCCGCACCCGTACCGATTTAGCTTATTCGGTACGGGTATTGGTAATCATATTTGTTAAATTTTAGTACATGTACATTCGGGTACATGTACGGTTACGGTACGGGTATATTTGGTATTTTGTACATGTATGGAGTATATAAAAGTTTAATTGAGATTCTTCATATTTAATATATAAAATAAATTCTCCAATCATGTTATTATTGAACAAGTACCTAACATTTCTTCAAAATTAAATAATATAACATCCAAGACTCGAACCAACAAACAAATCACTTAAAGTCGGCAACCAAATTAGGGTTCTTTAATATTATCTTATCATTAAATCGACGGTCAATATGTTATATGTACTAATTTGGTACCCGTCACGTACCTGTGAAAGTACCGATACCCGGACTAATTCAGGTTGTTTGTTACTCGTATCGGCACCCGTTTCAAGATGGTCGAAGATTTTGAAATAAAAAAGCAAAGTGATACAAAAACGGGTACTGTACCAAAATACCCGTACCATACCGAAAAAATTGGTACGAGTATTGGTACATGTTTTTGTTGATTTTTGGTACGAGTACAATCAGGTACATGTACTGGTACGAACACATTTACTGTCGCACGCTCATCCCTAGTAATATATAAGTTAAACATATTGAAATGTTTAATAATAACTGGTTCAACCTACTTAATTGAATGACGGATCAACCTTTTTAATTAAACGTATTAAAACAAGCTGAACATAATTTGATTAATTAAAAGGGTTCGAACACGACCACATTATTAAACATTACAACCAAAGGTCTGATATTTCCATATTATGTTTCAAGTCAATGTCTAAAGTTGCGACCCCTTGTTGATACAACTTTTCATCACTACCAAACACACACAAAAATACATAACAAACGACATGGAAATTTTTTAAGCTCCTGTTTTTATTCAAACACACACATTATCCTTAGCTGGGTTCCAAGTGTTCCAACGAAAAGAGTTTTGATACTCACTTGAAATTGAACTAATATATGAATCATGCCAAAATTTGTTTGAAATTTATTTGAGACTTGAAAATTGATTAACCACGTGGAATACCTTTTTTTTTTTGAATCCGTTTAATATTCTCGATTAAGTGATCTAAACATCGCTAGGAAGATGTTCGTAACACTTTCATCACATTTTGGATATGTTGGAATATGAAAAAACAAATACTCACAGTTACGTCAGTTAAGTAATTTTTTTCCTATCTCTTCACAATTTTGTAAGATTGATTTAGAGCAAACAATATGGAACTCCACCTCCCGCGCTGACGCGATCACAAGCACACTCCCATTTGAGAGGGAAAACGTTTCCACGGACCTGATTCCATCCATCTTCTTCTCGCCTGTCGCTCTTCACATTTTTTGGCTCTCCCAGTGACTACTCCTCAGTCCTTACCGATGTTCTTGATACCCTCAACCAATTGTAGACATGGACTCACATTCCTGCTCTCGATGTAGAAAGGATGCCGCTTGCCCCTATACACATCCAAGGTTATTTTCAACAACTAATATTAATTGAATATATAGCATAACTCATTCATTATATCCATCATATATTATAATCCCACCAAATTACCAAGAACCCAAACATATACACATTGGCACATTGCTAATAATAAAGTTATTGATGCGATAACCAAAATATACACTTACGTAAGTTATTTCTTATCCACATCATCAATAGATTCTAGATCTCAACTTTATTTCATCATGAACCCAGTAAACAACTACTAAACTTGCGAGTTCCGTCATTTAATCAAATACGGATATTCAAGTATGCAAAATTTCACTAACAGGCTCAAACGTATATAACAAATCTTGTATCCTTATATTAATGGTGATTAATATAACTCAAAGCCAAATCAAACAAACCATGATTTTTAACTTCGAGATCATTAATCATCAATATGTAAACATGTAACCCGATAACAGCAATTTTACACTAAAGCGTAGAAACTCTAACCAATATCTCTAAGTTTTTCTCATCATTTGACCTAATAAGATCTTGATGTAACAAGTGTTTAGGCTTAAGAATAGACTTATAAGGTCCTTGAGATTGTTAAAAAATTTACTTTAGACTTATACCATCTTCATTAATATATTACTAATAAACTCTTTTTTTTCCCGAACTATATGCATAATAAAGACTTAGGGGCTGTTTGGCAAATTCTGAATCATTAAGTGCTGAACCATTAAGAGGTCTGAATGATTAAGAGGCTCTGAGCCAGTAAGTGCTGAATCAGTAACTGTTGTTTGGTTGAACATCTGAATGACTGTACAGAATGACTATTTTACCCCTTGAACTATTTTGTGCTAAATGAAATATATTTATTTAGTCAGAGCGCATAATAATTATACTAAATGACCAAACTTTCATTATAACAAACCAAAATACATCTTAAAACAAACTTTTATTATAATAAACCAAAATACATCTTAAAAATAATTCAACAAAACATTGACACAAATAACTTAACAATAAACCTACAAGTACAAAACGCCTAAACATCAAACACGGCATAAGCTATATTCGGACAAACGTAACACCCATTTTAATACAACCAATATCATCTTAAAAACTGAGTTGTTTCAACAATTACACGCCTTTATCTTTCCTTGTCTCTTAACCTCTATTCTCGATAAATCTACAATAAATCATCATTGACACCAAAATTAGCTAGTTTATTGATTCTAAACTTTTGATCATAAACAAATAAGCTTTTGTTACCATAACTTCGCATGTTCATCAAGTTTGCTCATTTGGCCCATTTCCTTCTAATTTATTATTGTATTTACTCCTTTGGCCCATTTGAGATGAACAAAATAAATTTATCAATTCATCAATTAAATTGATTTTATAACATACCTTGCGAATGAGCTGACATGTGGCCGATGGACAGAGGCATGTTATTGTCGGGCACTGGCTGCTGCTGTTGACGAGCATGAGTGTTTCTTTAATAAACCTACAACAAGTGTTACCTACATTAAGCAAACCCTTAACCATATATCCACCACCACCATTTTCTGAAGATTTACATATTTGATCTTGACATCCTCATATGTTAGAGGAAGTCTGCCACTTGAACAGCTTCCAGACAAAGATTTTTGTGTTTTGAATACTTTAATAACATTAGATAAAATATGTTTTTGTTCCTCAGTTTCTACTAAAGCATGAAGGTACAAAAGATACACATTTAATTTTAACATAGTCATAAGAGAGTAGAAAAACTGACCTTATGTGTCCATCAGAATGATGCGATCACAAGCTGTGGCGATCCTGGTTCTCGACAGGTGTTTGTCGGGCTACTTCTTTCTCAACTTCCTTGACCTGCATAGTTTTTCAAGAACTAATAATACTGTTTTAAATGATAACCATCGAAGGATATTTTAGACATTTAATCAATAGCGAATGGATAACGCTTCTATTTGAATCCGAGTATACACGAATATCGTCAACAGAACTTCTTTGAAAGAGCACTGTTTTCATTCTTTAATTCCTTAACCTGTTGATTGATTTTTGTTAGATATTGTCTTTCGAAAGCAAACAAATAGTCATTCAAGGTTTGAAAGATAGTCATACCTTCTTCTCAAGCACAATAAATTGATTCAAGCATCGTATGGTTCTGTAAACAAAAAATTTCGATTAGTCAAAACCGTTGTACAAACGAAATGATTTTCCTTAATTAACAATACTGTTATTATCATACCCGTCTCTGCCCAAAGTGGGTACGTTTTCTCAAATAAACACGATTAAGTTATCAAGATCATATAAAAGTTATCACATTTTGCATCAGAAATTAACATCAATTTCGTCACATGTTGGTTCAAGCAAATTATCAAACAGCTTGTGTGCACACTGCACAACAGGCTATTAGATTAAATATAAAACTATTATTAAGGAGTCGGTTTGAACAAGCAATTTACTAGAATACGTTGAACCAAATTAAACTACAAAAGGAACATAAATCTCTAATTAGTTCACAACCTCACAGATTATAGATGTTGATTGATTTGTAATATAATCGAAACAATAAGAGCAGAATACCTAATTCGTTCACAAACCCTAACTCATTCACAACCTAGCCTAAGAGCAGAAAAATCGAGGAATCGACAGGAAGTAAGGAAATAGAAGAGCAAAAGTAGGTTACGAAACAGAAATTGTACCTGGAAATGCTTTGTATCTGGTAGAAATCGAGAGTAAGGATGGATGATGGTGGTGGTGTGCGTGAACAACTGCAGAGGAGAAAGAAGGAGGAGGAGAAGGGCAACCGTGTAAATTTTGATATATTTTGGCTGAATGGGAAAGATGTCATTTAGACGCAACCATTTTTTCGACCAAACAGTCTGTCGAAACATGAAACGAATCTGACCTGATCCATGACGATGTTTCCACGGATTTTCGAGATGAACGAACCACGTCTTGATCTTCTTCTCCGGTTGCTTGAGACCTGCAATGGTTTTTTGGGGGTGTGGAGGTGACTGCTAAGAAATCTCAAAGATCTCTTGTTTACAGACACAAAAAAGTGGTGGTCGCTCTTATTGAGCATGACCTCATAATAAGGAGGTGGAGACCTCCTTATATAGAGAGTCTCATGGCCACCATCATGGTACCCTAATGGGCCTAGCCCAGCTAGGGTTACCTCCACAAAACCTCCTCAGCCCAATAACATTGTATTAGTCCATATAATAAAATAAGCCAAACATAATAAATTTAGGGTCGTAAAACCGGGTTTAGTACCATACCCCTACAAGCCCCCCAAGTCCAGCGTTGCTCCTGGGCGCGCAAGCGTCTAGGTGGAGCGCTGGACTTTATGAGGTGTGTTAGGTCATGGGGCGGTTTTTTCCCTTTCCTTCGGCCTTGTCTTTATTGTCTGAGTTTTGGGAGGTTTTCCCCATGATGGTGACATGTTGCGGTCCTTGTGATAATGATGGTGCCCTGGCATAAATAAGATATAGCACGCATCGTAGTGGCGCGAGGCCTGATAAAAGATGGAGCGCGCATCTTGATAATAATGTAACATAACTAGCGCGCGAGGCAGCTTATGAGTTATGAGAATAATAAAGCCTGTGCGCGAGGCGACTTACGGATCTATGAGTAATAAAAACTGCGCGCGAGGCGACTTACGAGCTATAAGAATAATGAAGCTTGCGCGTGAGGCGACTTACGAGCTATAAGAATAATAAAGCTTGCGCGTGAGGCGACTTATGAGCTGTAAGAATAATAAAGCTTGCGCGAGTTGCGGCTTACGAGCTATAATAATAAAAAAGCTGCGCGCGAGGCGACTTACGAGCTGTAAGAATAATGAAGCTTGCGCGTGAGGCGGCTTACGAGCTATAATAATAGAGCTTGCGCGAGTTGCGGCTTACGAGCTATAATAATAATGAAGCTTGCGCGTGAGGCGACTTACGAGCTATAATAATAGAGCTTGCGCGAGTTGCGGCTTACGAGCTATAATAATAATGAAGCTTGCGCGTGAGGCGACTTACGAGCTATGAGAATAATAATGAAGCTTGCGCGAGTTGCGGCTTACGAGCTATGAGAATAACAATGAAGCTTGCGCGTGAGGCGACTTACGAGCTATGAGAATAATAATGAAGCTTGCGCGAGTTGCGGCTTACGAGCTATGAGAATAATAATGAAGCTTGCGCGAGTTGCGGCTTACGAGCTATAAGAAAAATAAAGCTTGCGCGAGTTGCGGCTTACGAGTTATAATAATAATAAAGCCTGCGCGTGAGGCGACTTACGGGCTGTAATAATAATGGAGCTTGCGCGAGTTGCGGCTTACGAGCTATAAGAAAAATAAAGCTTGCGCGAGTTGCGGCTTACGAGCTATAAGAAAAATAAAGCTTGCGCGAGTTGCGGCTTACGAGCTATTATAATAATAAAGCCTGCGCGTGAGGCGACTTACGGGCTGTAATAATAATGGAGCTTGCGGGTGCGCGTAGACTTTATGTCCCGCGCCACGCGCAGATGTTGCGTGCGCGTGCGCGTAGACTGCGGGCCATGCGCAGATGTTGCGTGCGCGTGCGCGTAGACTGCGCGCCATGCGCAGATGTTGCGTGCGCGTGCGCATAGACTCTGGCTTTGTGTTATGCGCACGCGCAGATGTTGCGTGCGCGTGCGCATAGACTCTGGCTTTGTGTTATGCGCACGCGCAGATGTTGCGTGCGCGTGCGCGTAGACTGATGTGAGAGCATGTGATGCGTAAGCATATGTAATACGCGTGAGCATCTGTGATGCGTGAGCATATGTGGTGCATGAGCATGTGATATGCGACTGCGCTCAAGCATCATGGTGGTGTGCATGTTGAACGGACCGGAACCGCGTTCGGTCTTGTATTCGGCGCGAAGCCGTATGGGTTTATGAGGATTCCCAACCTTTAAGTATGGCGCGTAGCCATATGGGATATTATGAGGATTCCCAACCTTTAAGTATGGCGTGTAGCCATATGGGATATTATGAGGATTCCCAACCTTTAAGTTTGGCGCGTAGCCATATGGGATATTATGAGGATTCCCAACCTTTAAGTTTGGCGCGTAGCCATATGGGATATTATGAGGATTCCCAACCTTTAAGTTTGGCGCGAAGCCATATGGGATATTATGAGGATTCCCAACCTTTAAGTTTGGCGCGTAGCCATATGGGATATTATGAGGATTCCCAACCTTTAAGTTTGGCGCGTAGCCATATGGGATATTATGAGGATTCACAACCTTTAAGTTTGGCGCGTAGCCATATGGGATATTATGAGGATTCCCAACCTTTAAGTTTGGCGCGTAGCCATATGGGATATTATGAGGATTCCCAACCTTTAAGTTTGGCGCGTAGCCATTTGGGATATTATGAGGATTCCCAACCTTTAAGTTTGGCGCGAGGCCTGATGCGCGCATGCACGGCGATGGAGTGGTGACTCGTGAGTGCGCGTGCATGGCGGAGGTCTCTTGCGCAAAACCCAGATGGTGGTTTCCGCGGCGGCACATGCACGGCTGCGGAGTGAGAATCCGCGGGCGCGCGTACATGGCGGCGGAAGTCTGGTAATTTCTAGATCTGCAATTTTAGAGTCAGATCTGCAACTTTAAACCTAAAATCCAGGTCTGTAATCTAGATCTAGATCTGTAAATCAGATCTAGATAGATCTGAAGCTCGGAGCAGATTTAAAACCATCACAGATCCGGAGACCTGATCATTCGAATCAGGCCGTTTCTTTTTGCACAGATCTGGAAGCCTCTTTTAGATCTATGGATCTTTTTGAGCTTTAATAGAACAAGCCTTGAAGCCTTTTTCTGTAAACTTCCAGATCTGGGTTTTTCCTGGGAGAGATCTGACAGCCGAGATGAAGATCGAAGGGTAGTTCGTTGCCGTCCCACGGATGGCGCCAATGTCGAAACATGAAACGAATCTGACCTGATCCATGACGATGTTTCCACGGATTTTCGAGATGAACGAACCACGTCTTGATCTTCTTCTCCGGTTGCTTGAGACCTGCAATGGTTTTTTGGGGGTGTGGAGGTGACTGCTAAGAAATCTCAAAGATCTCTTGTTTACAGACACAAAAAAGTGGTGGTCGCTCTTATTGAGCATGACCTCATAATAAGGAGGTGGAGACCTCCTTATATAGAGAGTCTCATGGCCACCATCATGGTACCCTAATGGGCCTAGCCCAGTTAGGGTTACCTCCACAAAACCCCCTCAGCCCAATAACATTGTATTAGTCCATATAATAAAATAAGCCAAACATAATAAATTTAGGGTCGTAAAACCGGGTTTAGTACCATACCCCTACACAGTCTAAATCTTAGCGAATAAGACCTACATGTCTGAATTGTTGACACAAAACAAACACACCCTTACATCATCTCTAATCCACCATTTATAATTCATTTAATAATGTGTCATATCACCTGACATATCATTTTACACCCAAATATTTCCAAAACAATCCACTGTCCACCTCTCCTTACCTTTTACATACCATTTTCAAAATTTACATTTACCTTCACTAAATAATTTATTAGTTTATATACTACTTAGTTTTCCATATCATCAACATAATTATAATAACAATGTTTTATTACAACATAATTAAAAGTAAAAATATAATGAATTTATTACAGTTTTCAAATCCTAAAATTTTATTCAAGTTATAAACAAATCTTAAACTATATAAAGTTATAACCTTTTAAAAACTCATCAAATTACACATATCTTTAATTAACTAGAAAAATAAAACATAAAGATAATAAAATATAGGAAAAGAGTCCACTACCGCGCTAATTTCCACAAAAACCTACTAATGAAACCATGAAATGCGACGTTCATGAGTCTTTCATTCGTCGAGTGCTTATTACCTTCAAACGCCATTTTACGTGTTCTCTATGAAACAAAAAATAAACTATATACAAGCTTTTTTAATTGTAGTTAGAATAGTTTTATGTTAACATAAAACGTCTAGCATAAATGATTAATAGTGTGTCTACAACTCTCGTGTGTGAAGAAATTCTAAAATCGCAAACTTTGAGGTGGCGTATAAGTTTTTATTGATGATGAAGTTTGTATAAACCTCCCACAAACCAATTAGTGGGTCCCTCCTTTCTCTCACATACACACGTGTTATAGTTAAATCTGATATAGAGCTAATATGATAATTGTAAATGTTTCCGTTAAAGATGCGTTAGGTAACTTCATATCTTGAAAGGACAAAAGAAGTCTAACTTAAGCATTAATCATTTAATCCAAAGTAAAACCACTTATTTTGGTTTCTTTAACAAAATTGTAAAATAGATAACAATAGTAAAATTTATACATTTAGAATTTTTTTTTTTGAACGGTCAACTAAGTAACGTCGGGTACTCCGTACGCAGCCTCAATTGGCTAAAGGTAGTCCGAGCCGGCCACTACTCCGGACGGACGGAGTCCCTAGCGGTCCACCTGTTGAGGGATTCACCGGATAAAACCCGACCCCCACGTCTGCCAAACGGCACGACAACGAGGAGCCGGTAAAACCGGGTGAAATCAGGACTCGAACATTGGCAAGCCAGGGTCATCCCTCATATCTCCCATATAAATTGGTTTGATTACCTTACCTCTCACTTGTAAAGTGAGGGCTTTACTATCGAGCCAGAACCAACTTATTATACATTTAGAAAATGGTGAGGAGATAACAAATCTGAACATTAAATAAGCCTACCCCACCCCCGTGTATCCCCTCACTTCCGTTGCTCTCCCTTTAAATGAGCAGAAAGCGGGAGTTACAGATAAAGCATTAAAACAAAAATAAAAATAATAAAATCTTCTTATTCATCAAGTTCTCTGCAGCATCAATGTAAAAGCAGTAAAGTTAATATCACAGAGTGTGTGTGTGTGTGAAGATATATTACAATATTTACATTTTACAATATTGCCTCACCGGCGTCGGAATCTCGTCGGAAAATGATGACGGGGTTAATCCAAGACCAGAATCTCGAGAAACAAATAGAGAAACAAATTGGCTGCATTTCTGGCTTCCTTCACATCTTTGACCGCCAACAGATTCTGGCCGGAAAACGTGTTTACTCCACCAAACGCCTCACTTCCTCACCGGAATCCGTTAAATCCGTACAGTCTACAGCAAGTAGTAGAGAAATAGAGAATCCAAAACCAAAGCCAAAGCCAAAGCCGGTGCCGGTAGAGCCACCGTCAACGCCAGCGAGGTCACCACTGCCGCCGTCAACGCCGCCGAGATCGCCACTGCCGCTGCCGATATTCGAGCTGAAAGACGGATCGTATAAGAACTCATGGAAGTTTTGTAAAGAGATGCCGAGGCTGTCGCTTGACAGCCGAGCGACGGTTGATTCGAAAGGGAGTTTGTGTGCGAAAGAGATCCGAACGGAGAGTCTATCAAATAAAAGCTTCGACAAGCAGCAACGGTCACCGAGTGTCATTGCAAGACTAATGGGACTCGGTGAGCTGCCAAGCTCACAACAAGCAAGTGAAGAGTCTATTAAGAAACCCGAGCTCCGAAGATCAGCTTCGGAGTCTCGGGTTTCACGAGAGTTGTTTAACTCAAGGTTCAAAGATGGGAACAATGCTAATCAAACTAAACCGTCTAGTGAAACCAACAAAACTATTGAAAGTAATAGTAATAGTAATAGTTTGCTACGAACTCAGAAGAATGAAGGTGTGGTTAAAACATCTCAATGGAGGTTGCCTCAGCAGAGACGAAGCTTCTTCGACTCAGGCGATGTGTTCCCTGAGACGAAGCAGACGAGTGTGGCGGTTTATGATACCGAGAAGACTATGAAGCTAAGAGGAATTGACGAACAAACGAAAGATCTTGAAACATTGAAGCATATTCTCGAGGCAATGCAGTTTAAAGGTTTGTTACATTTTAACAGACCTGTTACTAGAGACAGCCAACGGAACTTCGCTTATGATGATTCAAATTTGGTTCACACGAAGCCGTGGCGGTCGGGTGCACCGAATCGGGGATTTGGAAGTGTGAATAGATATTCCGGCGAGATATCACCGTCGGTCAGTCCAAGAAAGGATCGTGGAGTAGTGTTTGATCGCAGCGGAAGGAGTCCGGTGAGAGGTAGAAACTCTCCTGATCGGAGTGGTAATTCGATTGTTAAGAGAACACCGTTGAGCATTGAAACGGAAAGGCGAATGTACGAATCGTCTGATTCGCGAAGAAATTCGCCTATTAATTCTCTGAAACTTACACCTAAACGAAGCGGATCGGATATGTATTCAGGCACAAATCGCTCTCCGCGAAGCAATAGATTGTCCGAATCCACTTATTCGAAGCAGAAGATTACTAGAAACATCCTTTTGGAGGATGAATCATCGTCTATTTCAGAAAGCTCAGGCAGCACAACTTCTCATTCCGATCTAGAGGTACACAAACATTTTATAATAAATGTAAACTTTCATAAATTTAAATGGATCAGATTACAATAAAGAGTCAGGTAACCGGACAACAAACTGCACAACGCTTTACTAATTCGATTTAACGTTTATCGCAGAGATCGAAAACGGAGGAAAACCGCAAAGGAAAGAGTCTGTTAGCAAGATGTGACAAACTACTACACAGCATAGCCGAAATGAACAGCATCACCGAGTCACACACGAGTTTCAACTCAGTCATACCGAGTCCAGTTTCTGTCCTCGACTCAGCGTTTGACAAGGATGAATCGTCATCTCCGTCACCTGTCATGAAGCGCACCATTGATTTCAAAGGTACCTACGCACACAGAAATCAACAATGACGTGGCACGATCTCAATGACTAATCATAGCACACAACGTCTCATTTCTTTTATTCCTTACTTTGATAACAGTGACATCACGAAATCAGTACACTATACAGTAAATACCATAGGTCTATTTTAGCAGAATAATAATAATAATAATAATAATAATAATAATAATAATAATAATAAGTTAACATGTGCCAACGGGTGCCTGCCGTCACGTGACCAACGCAGTCTAACTGGTGGCTAACGACGGCGTCGTAAAGTCAAATTTTTCATTGAATGTGCGTCAGTGTTTAAATTTTGGACAGAGACTGATATCAGTTTTTTTCAAAATCAGTAATTGTGTACTTTTAGGTTTTCACGGCTTATACATTTGCTGGTAGAGTCGACTAACTAATTATTTGTTTATTACGTGACAGATGTTACCGTTGATACGGAAGATGACATCTGGCGCTCGATTATTTCGAGTGTAAATTCAACCAAAGACGACGAGCTCGAGTTCGGGTTCGGGTTTGGGTTCTTATCTGATGATTATGATTTCAAATACATTTCGAGAATGCTCCGCGTGCCAAAACATTTTTCGGACGATTCAAGCGCCTTTAATTTCCTCGAAAAGCAATACTATCGCAACGAAAAAGGCGCAAAGCTCAAACGAAAGCTCGTGTTTGACGTGGTCACCGAAATCATCAACGAAAAGCAAGAACTACCGCCCTGGAAAACAAATTCGCTAACGGAATCGGACACGTCCGATTCCGCTAAGCGAATTTGCTCGGAGTTGGAGAAGATCCGTGAGGCGGACACCGTGGATAATTTGTTAGATCTGATATGTAATGTACTCAAAAAGGACCTTGCAGGAAACAATGGCTGGGTGGATCAGCCAATGGAGGTATCCGAAGCCGTGCTGTACATCGAACGGCTGATATTCAAGGATCTGGTTAGTGAAACCATCCGAGATCTCGCTGACTTTGCCGGGAAAACTATGTTGTTCGCGCCAAGAAGGAAATTAGTTTTTTAGATTTTAAAATAAGTGGGATTAATGCAGGCAGGAAAGAAGGAAGGAAGAGAGTAATTAATCCGTTTAGTTTTCGCGCTCTTTTTTTTTATTTTATAAAGTCGGTATGTTTTTAATATATTTGTTTTTATTTATGTTTATGTTAGTGTTTGGATTTAAATAATGATTTAAATGAATGAAGTAACTTTTTTCATTATATTAAAAAAACATAGATATTACATCAACATAGCAGGTAGGCGGGCAGCTGCGCCGTCACTCCTTTCTGAATTGCAAATCCTAACCTGTTAAAGACATACCTCTGTCCTTTTGGAGTCGACACATTGCTATGCACAACCCGTTGGACCCTGGTTAGGAAACGGATAGCTTCCGGTGTCAATGAGCCAAAGATATCAAAAGCCAGAGGGACAAAAATATGTTGGTTCTCTTTGCAGACTTTAGCATTTTCTCCACCTTCTTCGTTTCAACCCTTTTCATTGCTTGCCCAGCTATAAAAGGAAAAGAAAAAAAATGCATGAGTGGGGCAAATTGGACCAGTGTATAACGGTCGTTGTTGGAATCTCTCTGTAAATAGAGGGACTGAAAATGATATTTAAAGGAATTGTATAAAATGGGAGGCGGTGATCTCGACAAGACTTTGGAAAAATATGATGTTTATGTAACTTAATATATTTTTTAACTTGATATATTTCAAACAATGTGAATTTCTTATAATAACAACAATCTAGTTTTACCTAACCCTCATTGAGTAGAATGTGTGGCTAAACAACATACATATAACTAACTATACATGTCTTGTCGTAAGCCTAGAAAGTGTCGTCATGAGAACATAATGCATTTGGCAAGTCATCTGTGGTTCGGGAGGGTTAGTCGATAAGATCTAGTAATACAATTTCAACAATAATAAATTGGGTATTCGTCTTGTTGTTTATAAGGATTATTGTGTGTCTTGTATGTATCGTTAATTCATTCACAAGTAGTTTACTATCAATTAACAAACATTACACATAGTTAATTTATAGATAGTTATGAGACTTGAGCAACGATGTAGAAGATGAGATTCTTACCATTTGAAAAACATTTCGGTGATATTGTTGTGTCACTCTCATATTCCTAGGCCAAAAGCAATAATAAACACCATAAGCAACCCATTAGAAGGTACATAAGGTCGATGCATGCTGATACTTGGGTGTTAACTAAGTCACGTATATAGGAAATTAAAACATAGCTAAGGGTATTCGAGGGTGAAGCTCAGCTTCACCTTGGGTTCATTTGGTTTGGTCGGGTACATCGTCGTCGTTACAATTGGGTTAGTTCTTCATGCCGAAATTGGTCTCATGAAGCTGAAGTGAGGGAGACAGAGAATGAAAAATGGGGAGGCCTTCAAACAATCAAATCTTTTTCTTTTTATTGTTTTATTTTAATTTTTATTTCTTTCATCTATAATCTCCATACACCCTAATAAATCTTTATAAATCTCCAAAAACTCTCTGTTTATGACATTGGACTCTGTCATTGGTTGATCTTTCTCTATAATTCTATATTGCATTCACATCTTACCCCATACATAATAACTTGATTTGCATAACCCAAAATCGATTAGATAAACACACTATCTAAAGCAAAGATATTGCTTTGAAATTTGTAACCATCTTAACTTAAATACTTACAAAAAAACTATATCTTATAATGTCGTATTTTACCATTTAATGGGTTTATATTTACAAGTACTTTATGTATTATCCAGTCAAAGAAAACAAATAAAATATACAATAATAACTAAGGTGAAACAAAAATGTACCATGTAGACAAGTACAAGGGTCAAGGAATGCCTGAGAGTTATAACTGTGGGCCTGAAAAGCCCATTGACTGAGCCCATCAGTTAGGACTAGGGGTTTCTAGACTTTGTGTGGCGGGCCATGCAATTTATATCATGATTTGGGTAACAAGGACAAAGAGAGTAACATGTAATTTTGGGAAATACAATGTAAGGTGACTTTTCATCATACATGAAAGAAAACACCACCACTATCTTCAGAGTTAATGAAACATACGATTAATGTCCTGTCGTTTTACCAACCCTTAACAAATTTATTTTTCTTTTTAAGTTAGAATAAAAAAATAATAAGATTTATTATATTGTATTTTTTTTATGGCCAATGGCTGTTTTAGTTGTATGTTATTATTGAAGTATTGATTTGGTAAAATAAAGTAATCATCTAATAAGTGAACAATGTAAAACGCATTAAATAAATTAGTTCGGCATGTTTTAAACTTTGGGCGTAAATGAGACAAACCAGAGGCCACTCTTAAGATAATCGAGATTGACTCGATAATAGCTCGAATGCAGTTTAGTCTAGCATGCTTGGGCTTAAATTGGAGGTTTTTAAAGAATAACTCAAGCCATTTACTATTTTACTTTCTTACGTATAAACATTATAAGTATGATATATGTAACTATAAATATACATGCATAAAAATAAAACAATTATATATTTAATAAATAATGATTGAGTTGAGTAAAAGTTGGGTGTTGATATTAAGATTTAGAAACAGAGCTCGAAGCGAACTAAAGTAAACTCTAAACTCTCCTAAATTAAGGGAGTCAAGCTTGAGCTTAGACGCTTCATTCTCACTTCGAAACTTAATTTTACAAAAGTATGTAATATATGACATGTGAGTTAAGTACACTCTCCTTTTTTCTTTTGAACGTCATTAAGGGGTGTTTGAGATTCCTTATTTTCATCAACTTATAACTTATAAACATTTTGAAAAGTTAATAAGGTGTATAAGGTGTTAGGCAAATCATAAGGACTTATGGATTTAACTTAATGAGAAGGCAAAATAAAGGGGTTTTGAAAAGTTAGGAATTTGTAACTTATTAACTTAATGGGTTTAATTTACCTATTACACCCTTCCAACCCTCAAAACTCATTACACTCATTTTAAAAATGAATGTCCTTATTAGTCATTTTGGTTTTCCCCAACACATAAGCCAATCCAAACATGTTTTAAAAACTTCTTTAAAAAAATCATAAGTTAATAAGGTCTTTTAACAAAAAGTTCTTTTTCACTTAAATAAGCAATCCCAAACACACCCTAAGTAAGTACACTCTCTCCTTGTTTGTTTCTTTAGATTTGTCATGTATCATTTCTAGAAATACTTATTTTGCGGTTATTTTAAACATATGCTTAACGCTATGTGTAGTGGAGGGGCTACAAAATGGGATGACTTGCGTTACGTGGCGCCCAGTCAGTTAAGAGTGAGTTTTTGTTTTAAGTTGTAACACACACATATATAAACCACACACGTAACATTATAATAATAATATCCTTCAAACAATGGCATACGACAAAAACAAGTGCAAAATAAAGGACTTATGGATTTAACTTAATGAGAAGGCAAAATAAAGGGGTTTTGAAAAGTTAGGAATTTGTAACTTATTAACTTAATGGGTTTAATTTACCTATTACACCCTTCCAACCCTCAAAACTCATTACACTCATTTTAAAAATGAATGTCCTTATTAGTCATTTTGGTTTTCCCCAACACATAAGCCAATCCAAACATGTTTTAAAAATTTCTTTAAAAAAATCATAAGTTAATAAGGTCTTTTAACAAAAGGTTCTTTTTCACTTAAATAAGCAATCCCAAACACACCCTAAGTAAGTACACTCTCTCCTTGTTTGTTTCTTTAGATTTGTCATGTATCATTTCTAGAAATACTTATTTTGCGGTTATTTTAAACATATGCTTAACGCTATGTGTAGTGGAGGGGCTACAAAATGGGATGACTTGCGTTACGTGGCGCCCAGTCAGTTAAGAGTGAGTTTTTGTTTTAAGTTGTAACACACACATATATAAACCACACACGTAACATTATAATAATAATATCCTTCAAACAATGGCATACGACAAAAACAAGTGCAAAATAAAGGACTTATGGATTTAACTTAATGAGAAGGCAAAATAAAGGGGTTTTGAAAAGTTAGGAATTTGTAACTTATTAACTTAATGGGTTTAATTTACCTATTACACCCTTCCAACCCTCAAAACTCATTACACTCATTTTAAAAATGAATGTCCTTATTAGTCATTTTGGTTTTCCCCAACACATAAGCCAATCCAAACATGTTTTAAAAACTTCTTTAAAAAAATCATAAGTTAATAAGGTCTTTTAACAAAAGGTTCTTTTTCACTTAAATAAGCAATCCCAAACACACCCTAAGTAAGTACACTCTCTCCTTGTTTGTTTCTTTAGATTTGTCATGTATCATTTCTAGAAATACTTATTTTGCGGTTATTTTAAACATATGCTTAACGCTATGTGTAGTGGAGGGGCTACAAAATGGGATGACTTGCGTTACGTGGCGCCCAGTCAGTTAAGAGTGAGTTTTTGTTTTAAGTTGTAACACACACATATATAAACCACACACGTAACATTATAATAATAATATCCTTCAAACAATGGCATACGACAAAAACAAGTGCAAAATAAAGGACTTATGGATTTAACTTAATGAGAAGGCAAAATAAAGGGGTTTTGAAAAGTTAGGAATTTGTAACTTATTAACTTAATGGGTTTAATTTACCTATTACACCCTTCCAACCCTCAAAACTCATTACACTCATTTTAAAAATGAATGTCCTTATTAGTCATTTTGGTTTTCCCCAACACATAAGCCAATCCAAACATGTTTTAAAAACTTCTTTAAAAAAATCATAAGTTAATAAGGTCTTTTAACAAAAGGTTCTTTTTCACTTAAATAAGCAATCCCAAACACACCCTAAGTAAGTACACTCTCTCCTTGTTTGTTTCTTTAGATTTGTCATGTATCATTTCTAGAAATACTTATTTTGCGGTTATTTTAAACATATGCTTAACGCTATGTGTAGTGGAGGGGCTACAAAATGGGATGACTTGCGTTACGTGGCGCCCAGTCAGTTAAGAGTGAGTTTTTGTTTTAAGTTGTAACACACACATATATAAACCACACACGTAACATTATAATAATAATATCCTTCAAACAATGATACATGGACATGAATGCTACATGAAATATGATATAATATCCCGTACGTACTTACCCTCGTTTTACGCGACGACACGATACAATACTCTGACGTGATATAATATTCAGTTTATTATTTGATACGACACAATATTCCGGACGTGATATTATATTCTACCGGTTTTAATGCATAAACACGAAGGAGACTTGTTTCTTTCTCATTCATTCACTATCAAACCAACGTGATTAGTGATGTCGATTTCTGACGATGACGATAATGATAGTGAATTCTATACCATATCAATGTTTAAAACTAATCAAGTCTATTTTTTTAAATTATGTTTGTATTATTTAAGCACAATCATCCCTAATTATTTATTTTGTTTCAGTTGTTTGGGTCCGTCAATGAACTAAAGACATGGGCGCAAACTACTGGTCATGAGAATGGTGTCGTATAGTTGATTGTTTAAAAAACTCACAAACACAAAGTTCATACGAAAGTTGCAGGTTGTAAAAAAAACAAAAAAAAAACAACTTATACGATCGTATAGTGTCCATACTATGGAATGTTCCTGGACAGCAGACAAAGGCTGCGAGAAGCTAACAAAAGTTGTAGTTTTATACGATCGTATAAGAACCACACGATCGTATGAATTTCAAGGGTGTGTAGGTAATTTAAAATATGTGTGGATAACCAGAGCCTTATCTTGACTTAGATGTAGTTAGACATGAGACTGGCTATTGGCTTATATGTTTAAAGAGTAACGTCCCCACCAAACTTTTCAAATTACAACCGATTAATGGACAGTTATATATCAAGTGAAATATGACATCCTTAGTTAAAATTTAACCAAACTTTTGATTGCACCTTCTGTAATGCAGCTTGTACGATCGTCTATAGGTTGGATTTTAGATGTGGTACACCTATTAGCACAATTTCTCCTTTGCAATAAAGAGGTTGCAGTACGTATTAACTGCTTATAGTTAATTGCTCACATACTTTGTTCCCCGAAATAAACCAATAACCAAACTAAGATTTTATATTTTTCTACTAAAATTGTCATCCGAGTCTCTATTTATATTATTATGAAACGGTTACATAAAAACTAGTTCCATCGATCAAAGGGGCTGCAATGCAGTTTATTGTCCGCTTACCTGTCTCTCTATTGTAATTAGATACTATAATAATATAACTTTAGCAGTAACTAAACCCTTTTGAAAGCCTAAAACGAAACGAGAATTTGAACAAATTAGATGATTCATAATCGAATGAGTCAACAGTTACATCTCATATATGGTCTTGTTGACAATGCCACTTACAAAACGATTCAAAATAAATTTAGAACACTTTTCACATACAAAAGAAATTTATTTTAATAAACTTAAAATTATTTTGCTTACAATAAAATATTCATACCATAAACGCATTTGAAGCATACTTTTCGCAATTTTTTACAAACAAATAAAATCCATCCTTAGATCTCATAAGTCATAACAATAGAATATTTAGATGTCATTATTACTTAATAGTAATGGTATAGGTCCAGTTGATGAAGGTCTTTACATATTGAAGTAACCAAGATGGATACTTGGATGAGGCTACATATCAATCTATACCAAATCATTAGGGTTTAATTAGTTAATTTGTGATTAACCCCAGAACTATCCAAGCTCGTGGCTCGCAACTTGTTTGATAAGAGTTTGCTTGTAACTCAACTCAAGCTACTTAGCTCGTAAAAATATTTGAGCCGGCGGAAGCTCGCAATGATAATAAGCATCCTCGATTTTTCTTTTATAGCAGGTAATGTGAGACTGTGTTAACTCATCGAACAAATTCACCTTAAAGACTAAGTCAACTCATCAAACCACAGGTTGAATACAAGCCAAATAAATTTAGGTTTCTAACTCAGATCAAAGATCATGAACAAAATCACAAACTAACACGAGTTGACTACATTTAGAATATTTGATAATGTTGACATAGTACGTTGGATAAATACTTACGCAATGAATACTAGTTATAGTTATTTTGTGGTCCTTGAATTATTGTGAAATCCTCATTCTTTGATCTTGTTACATGTAACACAAGTACAAAACTTCGCATTTGCTAAAACTTCTTTTTGTCAACACTATATCAATTCTTCTCTATTTCTTTACGAAATATATTTTTAGCAAAATATGCACTCCAACTTTGACTCTTCGATGCCCGATTTTTATTACCCTGGCCTGACACTTCTTCTAAGGCTATGCGTAGTGGAGAGACTACAAAATGAGGCGTTTTACGCCATGTGGCCCCAGTCAGCAAGGGTAGGTTTTTGTGTTTTGGTGTAATGGTGTTATAGACCTATATATATACATATATATATATCCCTCTCTCTCAAAACAATATAATAATAAACAACACATTTCACCCCTCCACAAACAACACAAGCTCGCGACAAAAGCTTGCCCCCCCCACCCACCACCACAATTCGCCCAGGGGGCAGTGTTGCCCTTTTGTCCAAAATCGCCCAATCTTCACGCCCACTACGCATAACCTAATTGAGATTAAGAGGATAAGTTGATAATATAATGTTAATGTTTGTTATAATTAGTTAAACAGTAACGCAGTGTTAAAGGGGGTGTGTTAATTAAAACACCACTGCCTATGCGACAATGACGTGACATTCTAACTTGCAATTTTAACATGTTCCACAACAACCGGCCTAAGTATCTATCATACAAAGAAAGATATACAAATTAGCAGATAATTTATTTTCCAACTTTGTGTTCCTTAAATTCTTGTGAAATCCTCAGTATTTTAATATTGTTAAAAAAAACACAAGTACAAAAACGTCTTTTATTTTCCTTTTCCACCTTCACTTGTGTCAAATGTCAAGTTCATTATGATTAACTCATTAATTACAAAATGCAAAGAAATCGTAGTTATAAATTTTTATAAATGTAACCAACGACTGTGTATTAATTTCACAGTGGGACTTTGCCTTAAATACATGTCTCTCATGTGTATATAAGTTAATAACCGTAATTGAATATGGTTCCTTTATTGATTTTTTTAGGAAAATATGTAGGTAGAAATGAAAGTGGGTTTAACTTTTGAGACAGCATAAAATTTTATTTTTACGGGTTCGTGTTTAATCTAAACTGGTTAAGATCAGTTTTGCCTTTTAGGTTGAAATGCTAGTACATTTAGCTGGTTGGGTTTGAGCTTGTTCGAGTTGGCCCCATGAACATGTTTAGCAAGTGGTCAGATTTGAGCTAACATGACAGGTTTGCGGGTACAAAGGTTTAACCATGTTTTATGTTTTAAGTTAATCTGATTGAATAGTTTATGCTAATATCTATAAGTTAAAAGAGACGAATATTAGGTTTAGTAATTTAAACTTAGTTGTTTTATATGCATTTGTATTTTGGTTTAAATATGTGACTTTTTAGCATTAATGTGAAATTTAATTATTTTCATGTTAAACATGTCATGTTCATGTCAACCCTCGAACATGTGTGTCATTTGTGCTCATATGGCTGCAAAGATTCTCAAGTTCTTGTCTAGTTTGACCCGTCAACTTGTAAACACGACATGTTTAACAAATCTAATCTCATATTTTCCATAACATAAGATAACACAATAATCTTTTTGTTAAACTTTTGTTAATTTTAATCAATCTTTATCTAAATTAACTATTTTCTCCATACTTTACAATTTTTTTTAGCTCTATGTCACGAGCAACAAATATGTGTAGTGACACTATAGTTCATCATATTACATATAATTTTTAATATTGAAAGTTGAATGAACTTGTAGGTTTTTGAATGATACATTCAAAAAAGCAGCATGACAATGAAACAACATGACATATGGTTAAATTAGTATTCAAAGCGTCCCTTCGTTGACATTGCTCGAGGTTTAAACCTTATACTCCTACCTTTTTATTTTACGGGTGGCATTTGAAAGTAAAAGATAACCAATTACTCGAATGGAAAATCAAAGAACTTATATATACACTAAAAAACCAAAATATGTCTGTGGCCCGACATGATAGAAAATCCCTCTTGATAGTCATACGAAAACCATAAAAATGTGACCTTAACGAAACAAATTTCTGGTCAACCATTATTTGCCATCTAGCCTTCTTCAAATCACCAAAATGCAGATACATAAAAGCAAAAAACACATTTCGTGCAAACTCTTACTTTTGAACACCAGTTACTGTTTTGTCAGAATTTTTAAGCACTCAAATATTATGAGCAATTTGTTGGACGTAATTTCAGACTCCAATTCACAAGACGGTAAACTTGAGGGACCAATATTGACAAGTCGGTCATAGTTGGTTATATTTCCTAATTACAATATGTTTCCTAATTGTAGTGTAATTATAATTGGTAATGTCTTTGCTAGCAAGTTAGGTTAGTCTATATAAACCGAGTTATGGTTAGACATTATAGAGGTGGTGGTGTGAAGTGCAACCGAGTTAGGGTTCATATAGAGACACACACGAGATGTAACCGAGTTAGGGTTCATCTTATATATTCTGATTAATATAAACGAGGGTTATTAGTATAATTCGTGCTTGATTATCGATCCAGGACTTGACAATTTGGGGATTTGAATCATGTAGCAGTAAATTACAATTTACATGAATATGCTATGGAAACATATGATACTAATTATAAATGGTATTAAGTATAAGTCTTAGTCTTGTTAAAAATGCAAGGTTGGTGGTATAAATAATGAATTTTCATAATATTCATCATAGTACTCGCTTTAATTGCTAGGCATCATGTTATTTGGGCCGGTTAAATGTGAACTTGATAACCTGGTGTCATTTCTTCTATAGTTGTAATGTCTAAGGTTAAAACTTAAAAGATTAATTATGATTAAATAACTAGAGAACTATCTTGTGAATTAAGGTCTATTTTTATTTCTTGTATATTTGTTATATTTGTGGTGCGGTAGTAAGTATTTGTCTGCGGATTCCCCTCTAGTATAGTTCTCATGTGGGTCTCGTGAGTTTTCCGCTTACAAGTACTCATTATTGAAGAAGAAAAGGTTTTATGTTAAGCCGGTACTAAACCGTTAACATTGATACAAATTTTGGTTTGGATTTTGTCTTGATGCACATCTCCCAAATGAATCATATGCTAAAAGCTCTTGTTTGTGTACCCGACTTTGGACAAGACGTGACTAGTCTGTAATTCTCATTCCAATAATGGGCTTTAAATGGGCTGTATGACAAATTGGGCCCTATTTCAGTTGTACTATCTAAGAAAACTGAAATATTAATTATGGATGACCCACGATTTCAGAAAATTAATTCACAAAAACAAAATTAAAAGATAAAAGCTACCACCAGAAGGATAAGCCGGGGGTCTTTGCCCTCTCAAAAGGGTACAATTCTGCCATCATCAGTCATCACATGCATTTGCTATGCATTACTGCTTGCACCATACTACTATTATTTGACCTTGATTCTTAATAAACAGTATATAAAAGTGGCATCTTTTTAACAATGGATAATGTAAATCTATAGTAATTTCTTTTATTAAGACTTTTATTTATAAAAACAATCTATATATGTTATTCAATTCCGTTTAAATGACTCACCATTTTATTGATCACATTCGTTGTGTGTCTGCCATCAGTCCATCACCTTTTCTCATGTTGTCGTGCATCTACCATACGAGTCGTATAGGTCTCATGTGACTCGTATGACGTGGGTGTTTGAATAGGTCAAAGTGTGTATGAATAACGAAACCCTTTATAGAAGGGTAAGACTAGTAAGGATATCGTTTTTTTTCATATGCCTGACTTCACATATTCTTGATATGTTCACATGTGAACAACATAACATGTGGGTTAAAAGATATTTTCAGATATTTTGAATTTTAGAGATATTTTAGATATTTGCAAGCTTCATCTAGCTTTTTATTCTCATTCAAGCCTCCACGTAATCACGTACATATATGAATGGACTTACGCATGTATGAATTAACAATATAAGCATATATAGCTTTAAAGCTTTCACTGTTTATGGTTCTCATAATTAAGAACTATTCTATACCACTCAAGTCATACGTCCATGCGAATTTTGGATGCAAGCACTATTATTATTTGTGCATGTTTCGCTTCCAGTGACGGATTTAGGAATTTTTTCCAGGGGGTTCACTGCTAACTTTAGATACTCTAATATTATACAACCGAACATAAAAATTTAGGGTCAATTTGACGGTGTCGGGTTGGGTAGGGTTCATCACATGATAAATATACGATACAATAACAAAAAAACGAACAACATTAGAAATTCAAAAACATATCATATAAATATGATTGTTTTTCAAACTAAAAAAAAAACACTAATAGTTGTTCTAGCTCAATGATTCGACATTTAAAGTCAGGTAAGGTTCAAATTTCAACGAATTAACATCTAATTCAAGTTTAAACAAATTAACAATCTGACTAACAAACTAACAATGTAACCTAACTTTTTTTTGAAAGACAAATATAACACTTTATTAAACACCATCATTTTACTCTACAAATCAAAATTTTCCACAACCATGAATCCAAGCTCAAACCTAAACCTAAACACAAGCTCGAGCTCAAACCTAATTCCAAACATGATCCCAACCCTGAACCCGCGGGATTCGGCTCAAAGGTGGTGGGCTAATTTGCTCTCAACTAACAATGACCCAAATAACCTTTTTTATGCTAACCAACATCGACCCGTAATGCATCCACTCATGCAACCATTTATCCCTTATATGTTCTTTCCACCGCCAATGTCGTTTATGCCTTCGCAAGTACCTAAAACCCAAACACGTGAAACCCAAGTATATGGACCGCAAGTTCATCGTAAACGAAGTCTTAAAAAGAAGGCTGACAGTCAAAAAACCTACCGAAAAGGTCGAAAGACAAATGTGGGAAGCGGATGTAGAATTGGTGTTGGTGCGTGCGTGGATCAACTCATCCAAGGACTCAATTCAAGGTAAATTATAAAATTATCCATATAAATTTCATGTTGTAACATCATACTTTTGGTTATATTAATAAAATAAATTTCGTTATTTTATAGTGGGGCGTTATCGGTTTAGATGAATAGAATATGAGTTGGGCTAGTGTTGGGTGAATGGATATGGGTTATGGACTTGGGTTATGAAAAGAAAGAAGGAAAGACCATGGGCTTAAGCCCATGATCCCTAAATATATAAACCATAATCACCACTTAATTCCTCATTTTACACATATTCCATACACCACCAAAACACACACTTAAGCCTTCTCTCTAGTTCACTCCCTATCTAAACTGAAACCAAGAAGGAAACCGAGCACCGACCCAAGGTAATAATAGTATGATGTTTATAAACTTAAAACCGTTAGATTTAGTCACAAAACGACGAGCCGACACCGTTAGACCGTTAAGTTACGAGATCCGGGTATTATCGGGTATAAACCAAACCTAAGATGAGCTTAGGGGTCACCCTAGCTCAGATTTGGATCAAATGAGACGAAAAACGGTGAAAACGGTACTGAAACCCGTTTTTCCGGCCACCGCCCGGTTTTCCGGCACGACGGCGCCGGAAAGGCGGCTGGGTATTTTAAGAATGTCAGAGAATGTTTCTGACATTCTCTGACAAACCCTAACCCTGTTTCGTTAACGAACCAGGGGTGATTCGCCAAGTAATTCGCTAAAGAAAGCTTAGCGAACTAGCCTTAGTTCGCGTCCAGATTCGTTAAGGAGATAACGAATTAGCAGGTCCAATTCGTTATCTGGACTGACTCGCTATGTGGACTGGTTCGTTATATGGACTGATTCGTCAGAGGTCCAGTTCGTTAAGGTCCAATTCGCTATAAGGACCAGTTCGTTATAATGCATGATTCGTTACAAAGGAGGATTCGTTATAATAGTTAATTCATTATGAACTCCCATTCGTTAAGGACTGAATAACGAATTAGAACTTGAAATAATGACAGAATTGTCCCTGGACTTAGAAAAGAATGATTTAATTAGAAAGAAGCCCTTGGACTTTTAAGTAGCAAATTATTTAACGATTGAAAATCCTAACGGAAAATGTGTTAAGACAGTTAAGGAAAATAAAATGTGTTAACCCCAGCCAGGGGCTGCCTCCCCTAGAACCCCGCTGTCAGGGGCGTTGCCCCCTGACCCCCGTTCGTTGGGGGTAATAATTAAACTAGAAAGACGATATGTGTAGTGATAGTTTATTGATACGTATGATTATTATACAGTTAGTCATGCACAGCTAAAGAAGGGGATAACCGTAAACGGTGAACGCAACCGCCTTGAGGTGAGTTTCTAGCCTCACTTCCTTGTTATGTTTTTGGGGCTGTGTGCATACTCGATGTGATGGTTAATACACTTGCCTTAAGTGGTAAGTGTATGCCTTGTATGATTTATGTATGATGATTGCTTGACGGTGCGTGAGCGATCTTCGGATATTACATGTACCGTTAGGTGGTAGTTAAAGATATGATCGATATGTACGATGTAAGATATGATGTATGTATGAACATATATGATGTATGCATATTGTATGTATGATATGTTGATGGTACATGAGCGCTCTTCGGAGATTGCACGTATTGTCAAGGAAAGTATGTAAGAACAGGTATGGTACGGTAGCATGAAACAAAGGGATCATACCCTAATAATATCTGTGATGTTAGGGACCAGACCCTAATAATATATGTGATGATTGGGGACCAGACCCTTTATAATATCTGTGATGTTAGGGACCAGACCCTTATAATATCTGTGATGTTAGGGACCAGACCCTTATAATATCTGTGAGGTTATAGGGCGGAAAGCTCTTTAAATAGGATGGATAGTTATGTATGAAAAGTAAGTATGAATAATGCACACCCCTTCGGGCACGTGTGCAAGTATGAGAACAGATTGTATGTTGTATGATTAACTAGAACTCACTCAGCGTATCTGACTTTTAGTATGCACGCAGCTGAGTAGATTGAGGCAGCTTGCATAAGAGGTAGCACATGGCATGAACTTGAAGACAGCTGGCATCTCATGAAATGTTATGTTATTCTAAAGACAATGTTTTATGTTTTAAATAATTTGAATGCCCGTTAAGACAACAAAGTATGGTTTTGTAATATGATGGTTTGAATGTCTAATATTCCGCGAATGTTTTTATTAACTATGATATTATAAACTGTGTTTATGAGTAAATCCAACGTGCAAAGTAGGGCACCGGTAATGGGGCCTTACACATCTTTCATTTTTTTGTTGACTAATACTAAGCTTTTACATGTATCGAATGTGACGGTAAACAAAGTAGTGACTTTTGGAAAGAAATACGTACTAAGTTCTTCGCTATAATGGGTCAAGGTTTGTACCGTGTGGAGGAATCTATCTCCAACAAATGGAAGACAATGCGCACAAAAATGACTAACTTCTTTGACATTTACACCCGCATTACAAACAACAGAAAACCAACATGAGTAATGTCAACATAATGGAGTGTTCCTTAAAACAATACAAGGCCATTTATAATGCAGATTTCAATATGTTGGAAATTTGGAGACAATTCACGAGCTCGGCAAAGTGGCATCCAGTCCCGACATCTTCTCCGCAACCGTCCAAACAGTCAAAAACAATGTCTACTTCAGCCTATCAATCGCCGACTCAAGTCGCGGCGGATGCTCCTTGTCAATTTAATCTAAGCGAGTATGATCTGATTTTGTTTTTGATGAACCAGATGAGTTACCACGTCCGGTAGGAAGAGATAAAGCCAAGGCGGCGGCTAGAGGTGGAGGATCTTCGTCTAGAACGACTTCCTCGATGAGTTCCAAAGTGAGCTCGCGCTTAGACAACTTGAATCTTAAACTAACAGAGATTGTTAATGCTAAAAAACACTCAGAATATGAACTCACGAAAATGCACGATGAAATAAAATGATGCATGCGGTATACAAAGCGATGCATGAAAAAAGAAAAAAAGCTCATTTGGAGTGGCAACGAGAAAATGATTTCAAGCTCTTCGCAAAGGATCTATCGCATCTAGATTCGGTCACGCAGACGTTTTTGAAGAAAATAAAAGCAAGGATAATGGCCAAATATGCAAACAGAACGACGAATATTAGTTATATGTTGGTTATGTTTTTTATTTGTATGTTTTTTTATTTTCATTTATTTATTTTTATTTGTATGTTTACTATATTATTATTTAATTTTTACTAAATTGTGTTTATTACAAAAATAAATAAATAAATAAATAAAAGGTTTAAAGCCCCTCACCATAAAGGGGCATTATAGGTTGGGGTTTTGATACCTTCAGTGCCCACATGATGCTAACGAGGTACTATGGAGGCTTCGACGCCCCCACCATAAAGAATAGCCTTACATTGACAAAGAAAAAAAAACCTACAATAAGAAAAGACTCATGGCTGGCACAATGTTATCCTTCGACCTGTTTTTAACCACAAAGAAGCTTACATTTATCATGATTAATTGTCTAAAAAATTAAAATAAAATTATGCTTGTAGGGGGATTCAAGCACGTGATGACTATGTAGGAAGGAGAAATCTTTATCACCAGACCATGGTTTACATCATGTATGAGTTTACTCAATATTTTATACATAGCTTCTCTCTAATATTTTATATAGGCGATATACTAAAAAACCGAGCGACATACTAAAAATCTGAAACTCAGTGAGTTCTCGTAAATTCGCTTATTGTACGCTAGATACGCCCTTGCATGCTTCTAAATTTCACTAGTGCATAGGGGTGGCAATCTTGACCCAACCCTTTTCAAATGAGTCAATTTGAGTTGTTTTAAAAGTTAAATGAGTTGGTTTGGGTAAAAGGTTTTAACTAAATGGGTCAAAATGAGTTATTTGAAATTCCATCATTTTATTTTCGAGTCAAAATGAGTCGACAAGTTCAAAGAAATGAGTCGATGTGGGTTAGTGTCCTAAGGAAATGTGACAGGTTTTGGATTGGAACGGGTTTTCGTACAAGACAGGTTTCGGCACGAAACGGGTTTCATATTGGAATGGGTTCGGTTCAGGTTTCAAGCCAACACGAGTTTTCACCCGTGATGTGTTGGGTTTTGGTTTCTTTTGTTTATTTCTGGTCGATTCCGGACTCGTTTTTGTTCGTTTTTTCAATTTTGTTTTTGTTCGGTTTGAATTCTTATAGTTTCGTTTTAATTGATTTTTTCGATTTCGATTGATGTGGCCCAGTTTTGGCTTTTTGTTTATTTGTTTCATTTTCGTCCATTCTTTCGGTTTCGGTTCGATTTTAGGTTTTTTTTTATGAAACGAGAACAACGTATGAAACATTTTAGTGTTTTTACTTTTTTTGTTTATGATTTATATTTTGAGTTATAATTTTTTTATTATTATTTTTGAATATTTTTTTGAAGGTTTTTGATCTTAATAGAAAATCCTAAAAAAAATTCAAAAAAAAAATAATAAAAAAAATCATAACTTTGTTGTGAACCACCGACACTTTTTGTGTATGACACACTTTTCATTTGTCAAACCAATGATATAATTTTGTCCCCCTACATAGTGATTATAAACAGTGTTTTGATATTATAAATACTATGTATCTTGATCGATTTAATGTATCCAGTAAAAATTCTCATATTCTCATATTTCCTTGTTTCTTGTTAACTCCAAGTTCATATATTATTCTAATAAGCTTGTTATATTTAGGGCTAATATCATCAAATTACGTGCACATTTTCCAGATTATACCATTAAAAGAGTAAGGCTTGATAATGCGGGAGAATTTACACCACATGCTTTTGATGATTATTGCATGTCTGTGGGGATTGTTGTAGAACACCCTGTTGCTCATGTACACACACAAAATGGCTTAGCCGAGTCGTTGATCAAACGCCTACAGCTAATAGCTAGACCATTAATAATGAGGAAAAAACTCCCTGTTTCTATTTGGGGTCATGCAATTATGCATACTGGATCATTAATCCGCGTGAGACCAAGTGCAAATCATAAATACTCTCCCACACAACTTGTTTCTGGAAATGAGCCAAATATCTCTCATCTTAGAATTTTTTGTTGTGCTGTGTATGTTCCTATTGCACCACCACAACGCACAAAAATGGGTCCCCAAAGAAGGTTGGGAATATATGTTGGATATGAAACATCTTCCATCATAAGATACCTTGAACCTTTAACAGGTGATGTATTTACAGCACGTTTTGCTGATTGTCATTTTAACGAGACAATGTTCCCGACATTAGGGGAGAAATGAAAAAGCAAGAAAGAGATATATCATGGTGTATGCCATCATTCTTACACCTAGACCCAAGATCAAAACAAAGTGAGACAGATGTTCAAAAAATAATACATCTACAAGAAATTGCAAATCAGTTACCTGATGCATTTACTGATATAAACAGGGTCACTAAATCTCATATACCAGCTGCTAATGCTCCAGCTCGAGTTGAGATTCCAAGCAAGCAAAACCATAATAATGCACCTCATGAATCTCAAAAACGTGTAAAACGTGGAAGGCCAATCGGTTCAAAGGATAAAAATCCTCGAAAAAGAAAGGGTTCTGAGAAGGATACTGACCCTAAGGAAGGAATGATTGACAAAACCTTCCCTCAGGAAAGAATAAATGATATAACATTTCCTCAGGAAGAAATAAATGATTCCAATAAAGAATTGTCAATAAACTATGGTAAATCACATATAATGTGGGATCGAGATGAAATGGAAAATATTGATGATATATTTTCTTATTCTATGGCAAGCGATATCATGGAAGAAAATGATGACCCTGAACCAAAATCTGTAGATGATTGTAAAAATCGACAAGATTGGAACAAATGGAAATATGCTATGCAAGCTGAATTAAACTCACTAAACAATCGAAAGGTTTTTAGACCTATTGTCATTACACCAAAGTCAATGAAACCTGTAGGATATAAATGGGTTTTTGTGAGAAAACGAAATGAGAAAAATGAAGTTACAAGATATAAAGCAAGACTTGTAGCTCAAGGTTTTTCTCAGAGGCCAGGAATTGACTATGAAGAAACGTATTCTCCTGTCATGGATGCTATTACGTTTAGATATTTAATCAGCTTAGCAGTCTCTAAAAATTTAGAGATGCGCCTTATGGATGTTGTCACAACTTACTTGTATGGATCACTAGATAGTGACATCTATATGAAAATTCCCGAAGGATTCAAACTCCCCGATGCAATAAGCTCAAAGCCTAAGGAAATGTATTCCATCAAATTACAAAGATCCTTGTATGGACTGAAACAATCTGGAAGGATGTGGTACAATCGTTTGAGTGACTATTTGATAAGCAAATGATACACAAATAATCTTATTTGTCCATGTGTCTTCATCAAGAAGACAACATTAGGATATGTGATCATAGCTGTGTATGTTGACGATCTAAATTTAATTGGGACACAAAAAGAAATTAATGAATCAATTGCTCTTTTAAAGAAAGAATTCGAAATGAAAGACCTTGGAAAAACCAAATATTGTCTTGGTTTACAAATTGAGCATATGCATAATGGGATACTTGTGCATCAGTCAACTTATACTGAGAAACTCTTAAAACGTTTCAATATGGACAAAGCAAATCCTTTAAGCACACTGATGGTTGTTAGATCACTCAATGTTGACAATGATCCAATTCGTCCTTGCGAAGATAATGAAGAGATTCTTGGTCCCGAAGTACCATACCTCAGTGCAATTGGAGCACTTATGTATCTTACTAACTGTACAAGACCTGACATTTCTTTTGCAGTTAATTTATTGGCAAGATTCAGTTCATCCCCTACTAAAAGACATTGGAATGGCATTAAACATATTTTTCGGTATTTAAAAGGAACTGTTGATTTAGGTTTATTTTATCCTAACGATTCAAAAGAAGGGTTAGTTGGTTATGCAGATGCAGGTTATTTATCTGATCTCCATAAAGCAAAATCTCAAACTGGATACGTATTTAAGAATGGATGAATTGCAATTTCATGGCGTTCTCAGAAACAAACACTCATTGCAACATCTTCAAATCATGCTGAAGTCATTGCATTGCATGAAGCTTCAAGAGAATGTGTATGGTTAAGATCTATGTCACGACACATATTGATTTCTTGTGGACTAGAGAAAGATCGAATTCCAACTCCTATCTATGAAGATAATGCAGCTTGTGTCTCGCAAATGAAGGAAGGATATATCAAAAGTGACAGAACAAAGCATATACCACCAAGATACTTTGAGTATACTCGAGACCTTATTAAAGACAATCAGGTTGAAATGAGATATGTCCAGTCCAGCAACAACTCAGCTGATCTTTTCACAAAATCACTTCCCACAGCAACATTCAGGAAACATGTTCATGATATTGGCATGCGCCATGTACGAACAATGTAACGACCTGCAATTTGAGGGGGAGCTATATACTGCACTCTTTTTCCCTTAGCTAAAGTTTTTCCAATTAGGTTTTCCTTTAGCAAGGTTTTTAATGAGGCGGTACTTCAAGTCGGTAGTTGGAAATTCACGTTCATTTTCCCTGTGACTCACCTAATTCCAAACATTGCCGGTTCGGAACCCTTGTGGCGACGCTGGTGTGGTGCCGATGTGGGGCAATTGGCTTTTATGAAGTGCTTCTTCAGGTTTATTACTTCGATCTGTTCATCGAGGGTTTTCAAATAACTCTTTTTTGCTACTGTAAGTTTGGTTTATTATACTTAAATCATCAATATTTATGGAACTCATGTTGATTTTTAGATTTTGTAGATCTGCAAACACATTTTCTGATCTTCCGTGGCACCTGAAAGTAAGTTTTTTTTACTAATTTTGTTGAATTTTCAGCTGCAAATTAGGGTTTTCGTGGATTACAGTTGGAATTTGGGGATTTGGGGTTTAATTAGAATGTTGTTTAGTAAATTATGTTATTCTGAAAATACAGGCTCCGATTCTGAACCTTTAGTGGCGGCAATGGAGTCACGGTCGCATTTGCCTTTACCGTTGCGGGTTTCGACTTTGAACCCTAGGTGGTGGTGAAGTTGCGTGTTCTGTTGTGTCAGCGGCTTTACGGGCGACTCTGACCCGGTTTGGTTAATAATGGCTATGACGATCATATATCTGAACCTATGATGACTATCGTCTGTCCTTACCGGTTCCGATTCGGAACCCTTGGGTGCGGTGGATTTGATGTGGCACTCCGTTGTTGTGGTTGGCTGCTTGCCGATTGTGACCCACCGTTACTGGGTTGTGATTGTGACTCGATGACATTTTCGGCATTGTTGTTGACGACTATGATGATCATGTATGTGAGCATACGATGATGAGCGTCTATTCTTCTCGGGCTACGATTCGTCGTTTTCAAGGTGGCATTGGTGATGGTATGTTTCATATGTTTAGCACTATGATGATAGTTTATTATCTGAGCCTCATTTTGTGATATTTTTCAACATAATTTGTTGGCTTTATTTGTACTTATTTGGTTTATGTTGTTGGTTCAATGACGATGACCGTACGCTCATTCGAGAGATTCTTCTTAGTTCGTTTTTGATCGATTAGTTATCTCTTCAAGCTGGCTTTTCGTTCAGTTTAAAGTGACTTTTGTTTGAATTAGTTGACTAGGACTCTGTTTAGTCTCACTATTGCCATATATATTAATAGGTATTATTCTTGAGTAACTTGGCTACTGAAGATTCAAATTAGAAGTAGTAGCCTTGAGTAAATTAGGGTACTTCACTTATTACGAATTTCAAAAAATTATACATGCAAGTTCTGTGCATGTTACTTTTAAGCTGGATGGGGTTTAGGGATTGGTTTTAAATTGAGTTTTATTTTGACATGTTTCATGTGCTATTATAATTTCTGAATATACCGAAGTTGTTTTTAAATATTAACAACAATAGTTGGGGCGTTACACGAGTTCAGGTAACGTGTGTTGGGCGAGATGTATAAACTGAACCTATTGATAATAGCAGCATGCATCCAAAGAATGTTGCTGATTCAAGGTCAAGGTCAAACGATCCGCACGAGTTCAGGTAACATGTTATTTGATTACTAAATATTTGTAACGTACTATCGGGACATCTGATTCTATAAAGTCTAATATTCATCATGGTGTTCATGTACTCTTACTTACATGGATCTGTTTGTATGCCTACCATGGTAGACAATCAACTCACTATTATGTTCCATTTTATAAAAGACTTTGCTGAAGACGTTGAAGACGAATGCCATACACTCACAAAACAAAGTAGAAAATCATCACAAGACGAACCCGTGCAACAAAAGTATACTTGCATAACATAAATGTTATTGATGTAAAACACGTAAGAATTTTGTGTAGTGGTTACAGCTTCAACGACTTGTAAACAGGATGTTTAAAGCTTCAACGATTTGATAGTTTTTTTTTTGTCTTTGACGTTGAATAGGTTTTGGCGTCTTTAATGTTACAACGTTGGCTGTTTTCGCTCGAGTATAGGCCTCCGCAGCGAAGCGCGGGTCAGAAAACTTGTATAAATAAAAAACGAAAAATCTAAAAAAACTAAAATGTTTCCGCCGTTATTTTCGTTCAAAAAAAAAGAAAAAAGAAAAACTTAAAACCCGGTTCGACCCTAACCTATTTCGACCCAAACCAAAACAACCATTTTTTAATTGACCCGTTTTGACCCAAACTCGTTATGACCCATACTCGTTTTGACCCATGACTCATTTCAACTCATGACTCGTTCGACCCAACCCAACCCATTTGTCACCTCTACTAGTGTATATGAAATGTAACGTTGCACCCAATGGAGATTGATGGTCCACATTTCAAAATTAGTTTTTAAAATGCATCGCGTAATATTTTAAGAGCGACATGTTATATATATGTGTGTATTTATAAATTATAAATTTTTACGCAACTTGTGAGTTATGATGCACATTGCACAAGCTTATGTAACATATGCCATAACTCCCAACAATTATTGCATGGACACTTTGATACTTGGTATAAGTTTGACAACAACCCATCATACTTCCAAACGAAGCGTGTGTGATATTGTGTGGTCTAATTCAGCTAATCATCTAAATAGAAGCATAGAAAAATATTTATAAACAGGATAAACATGACACCAGCTACACGACATATCATATGCGGAGTATTTCACCCAGTGTTAAGACTACCTTAGATGATCGTTTAATGAAATAACTTTAAGTGTAGCTTTACGAGAACCATATAATCAACAAGAATGCATAAAGTGTATGTAATCTTATGTAGCATATGCCATAACTCCCAACAATTATTGCATGTACACTTTGATACATGGTATATAGTTTGACAACAACTCATTATACTTCCAAACGAAGCGTTTGTGATATTGTGTGGTCTATATCAGTTAATCATTTAAATATAAGCTTAGAAAAATAATTATAAAAAAGATAAACATGACACCAGCTACACGACATATCATATGTGGAGTATTTCACCCGTTGTTAAGACTACCTTAGATGATCGTTTAATGAACTAACTTTAAGTGTAGTTTTACGAGAACCATATAATCATCTTGTTATTTTAACAAGAATGCATAAGGTGTATGTAGTCTTATGTAGCATATGTCATAACTCCCAACAATTATTGCATGTACACTTTAATACTTGGTATGTAGTTTGACAACAACTAATCATACTTCCAAACGAAGCATGTGTGATATGTGTGGTCTAATTCAGTAAATCATCTAAATAGAAGCTTAGAAAATCATTTATAAAAAGGGAAATGTTATAGGCACCTTGGGTTTTTCTAAAAAAACCCCTTAATAGGCGGCCTATAGCACGATATGCCGCCTATTAAGAGATGTTTTTAGAAAAAAACTCACCTTTTGTCTTATTATGTTTTTTTAGTTTATTTTTTGTGCTTTTTTCTTTTCTTTTTATGTCTTTATTTTTTTGTTTCCTATTTTTTTATTGTTTTTATATAATAAGTTTTTAAAAACAATAAACATTATTATATACAAAGTTTTTGTAACAAAATTTTTTTACCAAAACAAATAAATATGTATATACACCAAACCAAAACATTATTATATACAAAAACATCGAGTTTTTACATAATAAAACAAAATACACATAAACTATAAATACAGGGTATCGTCGATGTCGGCGGCTATAAATGTCGCATCATGAACATCGACGTGGTCGTCGACCCTCCGTCTGACGCCTGATCCCTGACCGTCGTCGTCCACGTCGTCACCCCGTCCGCATCTAACGCCCTACGTGCTCGCCTCGTGGTCAAAAGTAGGTGGAGGCGGTACCCCTTACGCTGAGCGGGGCCGAGATAACTGACAATCCAGTCAATCTGACGCTGCATCTCCAGCTGCACTCGTTGCATCTCCAGCTGCACCCGCTGCATCTCTAGCATCCCTCGCTCTATGAGCTGTAACGTGGCGTCAGTGGCGACATCCAAACGCACTGCGTGATAAGTACGTGGGACGTGTTGTGGCGGTGGCTAATATTAAAACAATAACTAATTAATAAAATAGATGAATTAAAAATATAAATTAAACGATAATATAAATACATACCTCATGTGCGTCAACATCAGCATCAGCATCCGCGTCCCCACCTGCGTCCTCCTCCTCGTCGACAGGCTGGTCAACAACCTGGACGTCCACCGCTGCTATCGGGGCAGGCTCGACTAAAGGCACCGGGACGTAAGCAGCGCGTGCCGACTATCCTGACACGAGTCGGTCTACCGGCTTACCATTAGGTCCTCGAAACGACTTCACGATATGCATGCTCGTACAGTGGGGGCAATTCAGCGGGCAAGGACCGATCGCCGGGATACGTAAATCAGCTAGCTGATCTGCATAGCCCAACAAAATCGCAAGCTGGGTGACGTACGGGCCACCCAACGATTTTGCACGCCACTGTCGGTGGTAATAACCGACAAAATAATCTGCAAAACCTCGTGCGACCCATGATAGACGAGCTAATAAGGCGAACAAGATACCTGTATGATATAATATAATATAATATAATATAATATAATATAATATAATATAATATAATATAATATAATATAATATTTAACATACCGGTATAGCGGGTCCTTGATATCGGAGACCCTGGCTTTCGTAGCCGTAGACCCAAAAGGCACATCGCTAATCGGCCCCCCACCAGACCCGCAAGTCATCGTCCGGTAACTGGTGGATGCTATCCGTGTAAAGCGGAAGCCGTACCTCCGCCGATATGTATAAACCGAGTGCAACGGCAAACTCCTCCATAGACAGGTGAATCTCGTTCCCGAACATATGAAAAAAATCTCATAATGACGAGTATCGGCACCTGGCTGCCTCATCGGTATCTCAACCGTACCCTCCGCGCGCGGCCTATATCAATACAATACTATATTGATGGGTGGTCCATGGGACAACCCTTAAATGGTTTAAGTTCATTAATATTCATGCGTTTAATCGATTTATCCCGTTGAATTATAAAACTACGATTACTCGTATAATGGCAGGTATGAGAAGATAGAATATGAAATTACGAGAACGTGGGCGAAAACGGTGAAGAAAACGGACTTGGAACGAAGGAGTTATGGAGAAAACAAGATGAAACAAATTTGAAGCCACCGTAACTTACGGTATCCACCGTAAGCTATGGTGGGTGCCGGAGTAAAAAGACTGTCGTAAGGCGGTTTACAATCACCGTCAGTTTTTTGGAAGCCACCGTAAGCTACGGTGGCCACCGTAGCTTACGGTGGGCGCGACACATGAGTTGTAACTACTCTTATTTACTCGTATTTGGGACAGCTTTTCAAAGGATTATCACCTCTTTTCATCTAGAGACGACCCGACGGCGATTTTTGGAGATCATTGGTCAATTGTGAGTGTGGTAATCATTGGATACTTGTTTTTAATTCGTATGACAATTGTAATTGAAGGAATGACAAACCGAAACATGCGTGGCTAAATTCCTTTATGTTTTCCCTCGGATTGTAAGGTTTGCTATGTTTGTTTGGTTAAATGTTTAGACAATTTCTGAGATAATATTTGATCCTTTTGATTTCGTTATTATGATGTTTGTGTATTGGTTGATAGATTGTTAGTTTATTGATTTTGTGTTCTAAACCATCAGTTCTTGGTGCTTTAAGTAATCGAGATTAATCGGGAGGGATTTAGGGTTGGATAAACTAATTGGTTTTTGAGTGATTTTCTTGCGTTATATAATCCAAGTACTTGATCCTCACTTATCACAATCGTTTCATAAACACGAACTTTATCTATTGTTCATCTCAGTTTAAACATTAACTGCAACATTCATGGAAACCGGAAACCGATGGAAGACATATTTCCTCATATTGATTAAAACTCGTTTATTTGCTTTAGTTCTTTATTGTTAATCAAATCAACCAACAAAATACTTGAGTTTATTTTCCGCATTTAGTTTAATATAGATTAATTTTATAACTACTCACTAACGCATTTTCCATAAACTCCATGTGTTCGATACCTGCTTACCGCTATCTAACTAGTTATATTCGGTTTATTTTTTAGTGAGTCTTCGACCTCACGTCAAATATTAATATTAATATAATATAAATAGTATATAATATTATATTATATTATATTATATAAAACTATTATATAAATTAATTTAATAAAAAAATACGTACCTAACACATATGGTAGAGTACACTTCCAGTGTGAGCTCTCGGTGCGCTGAGTGAAGCATATTGAAGCATTGACTCCACGGCGTATCCGCAACAACGTATTCTTCCGCTCGACGGTTTGCGTCACAATTCCGTAAAAATGACAAAGACCATGTTGTAACGCTGGGTCATCCGTCGGAGGTGCAAATACCTTTTGGAATGGTCGGTATTAGCCTGAAACTATAGATGTGGGTACTCAACAAGTATATCATCACCCTCTAATGGCCTCGGCACCTGCCCCTGCTGCTGCGCCTGCTCATCGTGGCCTTCAGTTTGGGTTCCCCTCCACGATTGCCTGGACAGTATTTTTTGATACTACCGGTACGCCTGATCAAGGCCTTCAGTTTGGGTTCCCCTCCACGATTGCATGCAAGGTACACACCGTTTGTCCTTGATCGTCGGACCACAATAACACACCCATGATCTCGTCATCCCTTGTTTGCCCATTCCTCCAACTCTTTACGGGACTCAAAAATCTAAAACCATTACAAATAAATATTATAAATAATAATAGTAATAATAAATATAATAATTAAATAATAACTAAATAATAATATTATAATAATAATCCTAGTAGTAATTATTTATAATTATATTAACGTAAGTATGAACTAAGTTTAAAGAAAATAATTTTTTTTATAATTATTTATAACCGGTTATTGGCAAAAAAAAATATGAGTTGTGCTGGGTTGCTCATAATTAATTCCATTATGAAATCGATTGACATACCAGATGGCAAATGAACCTTAGCTGGGTAAAAAGATGACAACGTCAAAAAGAAAAATTATATTTTGTTCGTAATGACTAAATAATTACATTGTACGTTCTTAGTTATAAAACAAAATAATTCATATTTTTCTTATAACTAATTACTATATATATAAACCGGTTATAAAAATATGATCATGTGCCATTATAAATAATTCAAAGCTAGCACAAAGTCAAAAAGAAAAATATCCTAGCTTTTTACGTTAATAATAATAATAAATTCTAACAGTAATAATAATAATAATAAATATTATAAATAATAATGATAATAATAAATACTAAAACAAAACATATGATTTCTTACATTATTTGTTTCATATGAAACCGTCGGCTCGCGTATATAATCATCATCGTAATTATCTTCATCATCTGGGTTCCCCCCGCCATGTTCATTTCCCTCATTATACGGTGAAACTTCTACTGGTACGTTGTACGAAGAAGTCGACTTGTCTCCATAATCCGACCCACCAACAGATAACTGGTACATTGGCTCACCGTAAAATTGTTCAGGTTGACTCTCGTAAACGAAATACTCCTGAAAAACGTAATACTAACATATATTAGTTAAAAATAAATAACGACTTTATATTAAACATTTATTACCTGGTTCAGATGTAAGGCTCCGTTACCGGTAGCCATACTTTGGTGTTGGATTTACTCATAAACGCAGTTCTAAATATCAGAGTTAATTAAAACTTTACGCGGAATATAAAGCTTCAACCATAACGTATTACATAACCTCCAAATCTTGTCTTATAAGACATTCATAGTCATTTAAAACAAAACGTAATCTTTAAAACATCACAACATTTATTCGAGATGTCAGTATCTTCGATTCCATGCCATGTGCCTTCAATCACGCGATCTGCCTCAACCTATTTGCCTGCGTGCATACTAAAAGTCAGCTACGCTGAGTGAGTTCTAGTTAATCACATAACTTACTTTACATACACATATACGTGCCCGTAGGTACGCATTACGTACTTAACCTGTCCATCATTCTTTTATACACATACATAACTACCCTTACATTATAAAGAGCATTCGCCCTACATACCTCGGATATTATTAGGGTCCGGTACCCTCCATCTTCGGATATTGTTAGGGTCCGGTCACCCTTCATCCTCGGATATTATTAGGGTCCGGTCACCCTTCATCCTCGGATATTATTAGGGTCCGGTACCCTTTCTTCCAAACCTTTATAACATACTTTCTATATACATAATCGTAAGTTTCGTACGTACATACATCAATCATTCTTCATCTTACATCATTCATAAAACATCAACCATTTCCTGACAGTACATGCAATTCCAAAGATCGTTCATGTACCGACAAGAAATCATTCATACATTTCACATAATACATATATGGCATACACTTATCACTTAGGATAAGTGTATTAACTAATCGCATCGAGTATGCACACAACCCCTAAAACATAATGAGGAATGGGGCTAGAAACTCACCTGAAGTCGGTTACGTTCACCGTTAATTGTTATTCCTTTCTTCAGTTGGGCACGGCTAACTGTATAATAATTACATGCATCAATTACTATCACTACTCATCTCGAGTTTCTAGTCTAATTATAACCCTCGACGAACGGGGTTCCGGGGGCAGCGCCCCTGCAGCGGGGTCTAGGGGCGGCAGCCCCTAGCAGGGTCCAAGGGGCAGAGCCCCTGGCTGGGCGGGCTTCTTTGTAATTAACTGTCTTAACACATTTTCCATTAGAATTTTGGATCATAATTTAATTTGCTAGATAAAAGTTCAAGGGCTTCTTGGTAATTAAATAATTCTTTTCAAGTCCAGGGACTATTCTGTCATTCTTTCAAAGTTCTAATTCGTTATTCAGTCCTTAACGAATGGGAGTTCATAGCGAATTAATCATTATAACGAATCTGGCTTTGTAACGAATCAAGCATTATAGCGAACTGGTCCTTATGACGAATTGGACCCTTTCACGAACTGGTCCATATAGCGAATTGGACCTTAACGAACTGATCCTTATACGAACTGATCATAACGAATCAAAGGTAATTCGTTACCCCTTTCCCCTAACGAATCAGAGACGAACTAAGGCTAGTTCGTTGTGCTCCCTTATGCGAATTGGCTAACGAATCACCCTTCAATTCGTTAAGTTTCTATAACGAACTAGGGTTAGGTCAGGGAATGTCAGAACATTCCCTAACATCCTCCTATTAACTTTTCCGGCGCCGCCGCCAGAAATTCGCCGGATAACCGCGAACACGTCGGAAAAACGAGTTTTAACTCGTTTTTCACCGTTTTTCGTCCCGTTCGATCTAGATATGAGCTAAGGTGACCCCAAAGCTCATCATAGGTTCGGTTTATACCCGATTCCACCCGGATCTCGTGACTTAAACGGTTTAACGGTGCCGGCTCGTCGTTTCATGACTATATCTAACGGTTTAAGCTCGTACAATATAAAACTATCATTACCTCGGGTCGGTGCTCGGATTCATTCTTGGTTTCAGTTTAGGTAGGAAGAGAACTAGAGAGAAGGCTTAAGTGTGTGTTTTGGTGGTGTATTGAATATGTGTAAAATGAGGAATTAATGGTGATTATGGTTTATATATTTAGGGATTATGGGCTTAAGCCCATGGTCTCTCCTTCTTTCTTTTATAACCCAAGTCCATAACCCATATCCATTTAACCCAACACTAGCCCAACTCATATTCTATTTATCTAAACCGATAACGACCCACTATAAAATAGACGAAGTTTATTTTATTATTATAACCGAAAGTAGGATGTTACATCAGATTTGGTAGCCCGAGCGTGCTAGGCTGATAATAAGACTGTTCAGCCCGACTATCGTAATGATGATACTCCTGACAAACGTAATGGTAACATATTTTAGTTATAAACAAACTAACAAATTTATATTATATCAATATACAACGAAACCTGGTTCAAATTCGGTAATCCCGACGCGCTAGGCTGATCGTTAGATGCGTATCCCGACTCCTCCTCGTTGTCAGGAAACATATTGTCGAACCACCACATTTTAATTTTTGGTTTCGACTCTCGAAAGGTGTTGGTGAAGTGTGTTGCATGTGTTAGTATCTATACTATATAATAAATAAAGGTTTTTCAATGCCACATGGCATTACATAAGATAGCTTCTTACAAAATTTTCCCACCTCTCTCTCTTATTAAATACATTTCCCCTTTTATTAATAGTTTTATATTTAACTTTTTTTCCCTTTTTTAATCATTTATTTTCTCTTTTTAATAATTATTTTTAATTTAAAATTTTTATACAAACATAGATATATTATTTAGTTTTATATAAATATGTTGCATTAGCTATTAATATTAAGCTTTTATAAGTAACAATTTTTAACGTTGATTTAGATAAAATAATTAACTTCAAATAAAACAATTTTAACTTTATCTTTGTTTTGCAATAAAGATTAATAAAAGCTAAAGTCAATCATTATAGATGGTTTTGTTTTTGAGACAATATGTTTTAACGCATGGTAAATTATGTGTTTCATTATCTAAAGTTTAAATAAAAAAACAAAACAAAACTATTAATTTTGATATGTAGGTTAAAATTATAAATATTGTATAAAAAAATTGAGAGGTTTATGAATTTTCAACAACTTTTTATTTTCATATTGTATAATATGTAATTTATTCTACCATATATTATATCTTTATATCATTTGAACATATTTTTTGTTTTTCATATTGTGTAATTATCTAAACAAATTTATTTATTATAACTTGTGTTCTACATGGGTCTTAATGCCATATGCCATTACACATGAGTGATCCTTACAAAATTTTCTCATTTCTCTCATGTTAAATATATATTTCTTTTTCTTATTAATAGTTTTATAGTTTATTCTTTTTTTTTCTTTTCAATCTATTATTATTTTTTTTAATAATTGTTGATAGGTTTAAAAATATTTAATATCAACATAAATATATTATTTAGTTTTGTATAAATATATTATATTTGTATTAATATTAAGTATTATAAGTAAAGAACTTTAACATTGATTTAGATAAAATAATTAATTTCAAATTTCAAAAAAAATTTTTTAACTTTATGTATGTTTTGCAATGAAGATTAATAAAAAAACTACGGTCAATTGCTTTAGATAATTTGTTTGTTTTTGAGACAATATGTTTTAACACATGATCATTTATGTGTTTCATTATATATAGTTGAAACAAAAAATAAAGTGAAACTACTAATTTTAATATGGAGGATAAAGTTACAAATATTTTATACAAAAAAACAAATTTAAAAATTTATGAATTTTCAACAACTTTTTATTCCATTTGTGTAACGTGTAATTTATTTTACCACATATTATATATTTATATATTTTGAGCATGTTTTTTTTGTATTTCACATTGTGTTATTGTTTAAATAAATTTAGTTATTCTAACCCGTGTTCTACACGAGTTTAATGATATATGTTATTACACATGAGTGATCCTTACAGAATTTCACCACCTTTCTCTCATATTAAATATATATTTCTTTTTCTTATTAATAGTTTTATATTTAATTCTTTTTTCTTCTTAATCTATTAATTCCTGTTTTTTATTAAATATTTTCTGGTTTAAAAAATTTAATACCAACATAAATATATTATTTAGTTTTATATAGATATATGGTATTAGTTAATATTAAGCTTTTATATGTAACGTATTTTCACGTTAATTTAGATAAAATAATTAATTTCAAATTTCAAAGAACGTAAATTTCACTTTATATTTGTTTTGCAATGAAGATTAATAAAAGCTAAGGTTAATCAGTTTGTTTGTTTTTGAGAAGCATGTTTTAACACATGGTCAACTATGTGTTTCATATACAGAGTTGAAACAAAAAGCAAAGTGAAATTACTAGTTTTAATATGAAGGATAAAGTTATAAATTAAATTACAAATACTGTATACAAAATAATATTTAGAGATTTACGAATTTTCAAATTTTTATTTTCATATTATGTATTTTGTAATTTATTTAACCATATGTTATATTTTTTTATATGTTGAACATATTTTTTGTATTTCATATTGCGTTATTATTTAAATAAATTTATTTATTTTAACCCGTGTTCTACACGGGTACATAACTAGTATGTATAATATATATAATAAAGTGAAGAAAGGGGGAGTCTGGTGAGCTTAATTATTCAAAACGGACAAATAGGCCGTGTATAGGGCTATAGGCGGCATATATGGTACAATATGACAGCTTTACCAGTCTGATGATGTCAGCTGTACTTGATAGGAGGCCTATGCAGCATATCAAGTATAGCATATAAGACAAACATCCCTTAATAGACCGCCTATAGCACTATAGACCGCCTATCAAGTACAACATATAAGACAAACACCCCTTAATAGGCCGCCTATAGCACTATAGGCCGTCTATTAAGGGGTGTTTAGGGTATCTTTAACTAGGGGTGTTCAGTATTCGAATCGGACTCGAATAACTCAAAATTCGATTCGACTTGCGTTCGAATTTGAAGGTTCAAATTCGATTTTAAATCATTCGAATTTGATTTGGTTCGAATTCGATTTTAGAAATCGAATTTCGAATCGAATACGAATTTATGATTTTAAATTCGATTTGAAATTCGAATTCAAATTATACGTTTTATTTTTGTAATATATATACATACTTATGAAAAGATAAACCACATAAATCTTTTGAGTTATATAGATTAAAAATTTAAAGTTAATCACTTTGGTCAATAAATAATGTAATTGGACAATAACATTTTGAATATTTAGGATGTGATAACTTTAAATGATTTATTTATTTTATGTGCTTGTACTTTTTGTTAAAAAAAACTCAAATTGTGGTGGTTTTGAAACTGAAATAAATTTTTTTAACTGAATTTGAATCGAATAGATTCGAATTCGAACTTCATTCTCGAATCGAATCAAATTTCGATTTAGCTTTTCTGAATTCGAATCGAATCGAATTTGTCGAATCTATTTCGAATTCAAATCGAATTCGAATCCAACTTCAAAATTTCGAAATTCGAATAATTCGATTCAAATAGATTCGAATATTCAAAATTCAATTCGTTGAACACCCCTATCTCTAACACAACCCTATAAAAAGGATAAACATGACACCAGCTACACGACATATCATAGGTGGAGTATTTCAGCCATTGTGAAGACTACCTTAGATGACCGTTTAATGAACTAACTTTAAGTGTAGCTTTACGAGAACCATATAATCACCTTATTGTTTTAACAAGAATGCATAAGGTGTATGTAATCATACGATCCACTCGCGTTCTCTCCATTCCATTCTCTGTGACTGTCACCAGCGTGAACCAATTGCACAATTCCTCGGTCCAAAAATAAACCGAGTGCATATTCTCTCTTATCTGGCTAACCAACACACAATAAGTCGCACCTTTCAAAAATGAACTAAATTGATATAACCATATATTATATATTTAAATGTTTTAGTATTTTTTTTAGCTTATAAACTGTTCTTGTTTTAACTCAACCTATGTACACACATATGTTATATGTTAATGTATTATGTAAATGATGGGTTTATTACGACTACAAATACTGAAATTTTTAAGTTAGATGTGCGCGTGACTTGTAAGTGATGTGGTCCACTAAAACAAACACTTTATTTTTGACCAAACAAATTTTCTACTTGTCAAATCATGAATTAATGCAAGCAGAATATGCATTCGGGCCAAATGGTCCCATGGGCATTAAAAGCCCAAACATTTGCCATTTGATTTAACTTTCAACTGTATATTATCGTTGTTTTATTTAAAATATAAAAAAGAATAATTTATTAATAACAACTCTGTTTATTAATCCCAATTCCCATGATGAACTAAAATATAGGTTTCTATACAAGTTTATATTTTTAAAGTTATAACCATTTAAAGAAATGACAAGTTTTCAATTAGAGGTTAATATAACATTTTTTTTCTTTAGTTATGCTAACTAGATTACTGGTGAAAGTTTAGGAGTTAGAAGTAATAAAATGCACGGACATTGGATACGGCAGTAAAAAAGCTCAACCGGAGGGATAAAAGACTTCTTGTGTAATTCCTTAATCTTTGATCGGTATTTTTCTTTGCTAATAATCTCACTCTGGATGTGGAAGAGGTTATTGTTATAAAATTTCGCTAGGATGGTAGCGAGCGTCATAAATTTCAATTTCTTTACATTAAGGTAGCGATACCATATGCTCCTCTCTTGTTGATAAATGAAAGGAGTCACCAACACACAAAATATTATAATTCACTTTAGAAATTTGGATCTCATACTGTTTAATGAGGTTTGAAATTGATTAATATACTTAGTAATAAAGAGTAAAACTTTATCTTGTGTTTTTAAGTTTTCAAGTGATGAGAGAATGAAAAATTTGTCAGAATAACGCAATGACACAATCAAATCATGGATCATCTTATCATCTTTTTTTGTCAAAAACTAAATGTGTTGCAATGAATTTTGGTTATGAATTTTTTTTCGTTTGTACGAGTTTTGCACACCCATGTTTTTCGTGGTTGTTCACCGAGCCTTGTGTAGTAGGCTTAGTCTAAAGTGACCCAACGTAATGAGTTCTAAAGTAATGGAAAATTGAACAAAAATGGCCCAAACGTTGGGTGATCTTTAGTTTCCTTTTCGCATATAGGTGGTGGCCATAGTGTTTTTAGGTATGCAAACGAGTTGAGCCTGACTCGAGCTCGACTTGTTTAACTTACACATAGCTCAAATGGGATTGAGAGTAATTGATTGAACGAACTACACTCAGCCACCTCGTGTACCAACTAATATTGAACTCCTTGCCAAATTCTTTTTGCCACAGTGCGCTCACAGAACAAGTGGCTCAAGTCTTTACGGCCCATACGATTTACACACAACATATGGAAAAATCGCACATCTTCCAGCCAACACCTCCATGGTCGGATTTTTATTTGCAATGACTCACCAAACAAACGCGTTAACTTTAATTGATATACACTTTAACCATTACTCCATTAGTGCACATATGTCATTTGCCCAAACATTTAGACTTCTATGTTCCTTCTCAGTGTCTTGGTATAAAATTATAATTAAAAATTAATATCAAATAACTATACATATAAAAATAAATTAATTCATAAATAAAACTACCAGCGGTCTAATATGGAGTTTTAAATGTAAGGCTTAAAACGAGCCAAACTCCAGCTCTCTGTAAACTAGGAGTCCACGACATTTTTTTAATATGATCACAAGAAGCCGTTGATATGATAATATGATATCATTCGTGATTTTGTGACCTAAACGTTGGCAATGGTTAGACGTGCACAAAAAAACCGGTTCCGGAACCTAACTGGTGGAATCGAACCGGAACCGGTTCCAGTTCCAACCCGGTTGGTACAATACCCGGTTTGGGTATTTTTGTACCCGAAAATCGTACCCGGTTCTCATATTTGTATGTTAGTATCAGTTCCAACCCGGTTCCTACCCGGTTCTTAATTGTAACCGGTTCGGTTCGTACCCGGAAAAACCGGTTCCGGCGGGGTTTTTTTTGAAGAGTCAAACAAAAGTCAAAGTAGCCGTTGGAACCGGTTCCAACGGTAATATAGCCGTTGGAACCGGTTTTTTAGCCACCAATTAGCCGTTGGAACCAGTTCCAACGGTAATATAGCCGTTGGAACCGGTTTTTGAGAGACAATAGATCCGTTGGAACCGGTTCCAACGGTAATATAGCCGTTGGAACCGGTTTTTGATGCCCAAACCTATATATAACTTGTTTTCCACCACTAATTTCACCACCAAACTAAAAAACAAACTAAAATACTACTCCTTTAGCAAACCCGTTCCGTTACCCGACCATCCAATTAAATATTATTATGGCACCCATCAAAAAAACTAACAAGAAGGCTAAGAAGAGTGTTTTTGTTGCCCCCGTTCCTGTTACAGAGGACCCAAGGGTTGTTACGGTAGTTAACCATAACCGCAACCAAGACATATGGAAGAATTGGGATTTGATTGTGGATGACGAAGGTTATCAAAAGGCTCGTTGCAAACTATGTGGTTCAATATTAAAGCACGATTCCAACTCTACTTTGAGAAAGCACATCGAGAAGCCATATTGCAAGGCGTTGAAAGGGATTGGCGCGACCGATCAAATTGACTTGGGTAAAGATGGTACACTATTTCGTTACAACACGACTCAAGTTCAAGATAGAATGGCAAAGTTCGTTATTCAACGAGGTTTGCCGTTTAACCACTTTGATGACCCGGAGTTGACGTCGTTGATTCGCGAAACTCTACAACCGAGATACACACATGTAAGTCGTACTACCTTAAGACGTCATTGTATCAGGTTGTGGGAGTGTGCTAAAAAAGAGTTAATCGAGTCTTTTCATTCTTTAGAAGCCATGGTTAGTTTAACTACCGATGTTTGGTCGGCACCACACGGGTTGCCCGAATCATACATATGTGTCACCGCTCATTGGGTTGATCCGGTGACATGACAATTGATGAAACGCACCATCGCTTTTGAAAACTTCCCGGTCCCACATACCGCCGAAAAATTGTTTGAATTACTTGATGAAGTTATAACGACTTACAACTTGAGAAATAAAATATTTTCGATTTCGTTTGACAACGCTTCAAACAATACTAAGGCGGCTGAAAAATTTATCATTAAATATTCACCACCTTGTTTCGGAGATTTTTTTCATGTCCGATGTGTTGCACATATCATCAACTTGGTTGTTCAAATAGGTCTTGACAATGAAAACATTTGTGATGATTTAAAATACTTTAGACTTATGTTACAAGATGTCTTCAAAAGTGGTAAAAGAAGACATCTTGAATATAAGAACTATTACAAGTCGGTTGAAAGAAAGTATTTGGGGCCGAATTGGGACGTTCCAACCCGTTGGAACTCAACTTGTCGTTTTAATCCAGGAATACTTATTTTTGGGTTGTAGAGTCGGACGACTCTCCCACTTCCGTTTTTTTAGCATCCAAACTTCTTTTCTCTCGACAATACTTATTCGTATGTTTTCGTAATGTTGAGTTGGACCCTGCTTTAAGAAACTTCGAGCAATATTTGCAACGTGCCAACTCATGTGAGTCGGTCATGAGACACAAATCATAATGAACCCAAACATCGGGGCATCTTGTTGTTTCGATCACCATAACAACGTCATCATTAGTTGCCATTTGTTGTCGGTTTAAGGTTAATTGTGGTTTGGAGTGTGTTTTATAGTTTTGGAAGTGGTTTAACAAGTACACAAACAAACCTTGCTATTTAGATTAAAAAAATAACCTATTTATAGTTAAAAAACCGGTTCCAACGGTCAAAAACGACTATATAGCCGTTGGAACCGGTTCCTAACGGCTATAATATTTAAATTTCAAAAAAAACCGGTGGAACCGGTTTTTACGTAAAAACCGGTTCCGGTTCATACCCTACCCGGTTCTTAAAAGTTAGCATATCTGGGCATCGGTTCGGGTCGGGAACCGAACCGGTTCTTGATTGGAACCGGTGCCATTTTACAACCCGGTGTGAAAAAACCGGTTTCGAACCGGTTCGGGTTTTCCAGTTAAACCCGATTTGTGCACCTCTAGCAATGGTTACCCTCTTCAAGCAAGTTGTGGTTCAAAGTTCAAACGAAATAGCCCAAAAGTAACGTATACCGTTCCGCCTCTACTTCCAACCTTAACCGACAAAGATTCGACACATTATCGATGGTATGTTTTCATTTGATTTTTTGTTCATTATAACATCAAATGTATGTGTTTTGTAATTGATTATAGAAGATTCTAAGTTACAAAAATAGTATTCCAGTCAAACAAATGGCAATGTTAAAAGTTTAAAACACATCCAAATAAGCCAATGATTTAACACAAACATACACCAACCCTACAAATTACACAAATCAAAATGTCATCACATGTTCAATCATACATTAAACCTGGATACACAATCACACATACTAAAGTCAAACTTAACAAAAGTCAACAATTAACACAAAGTTCTAAACTTTTAACATCCAGAAACAATATCTAAACTGGTCAAGCTGGTTCATTGACTCATTCTTTAGTGGTTTTGTTGATAAGAGATTTGTGAATGTGAGGGATAACACCACCACCAGCAATAGTACCTTTGATCAGTGTGTCAAGTTCTTCATCACCACGAATCGCAAGCTGTAGATGGCGTGGTGTGATCCTCTTCACTTTCAAATCCTTGCTGGCGTTGCCCGCCAGCTCAAGCACCTCGGCTGTTAGGTATTCAAGTATTGCAGCTGAGTAAACTGCAGCGGTTGCTCCTACTCGCCCGTGTGCAGATGTTCTTGATTTGAGATGGCGGTGGATTCTACCAACTGGAAACTGAATTTGAAAATATAAAAAACTTTGATTAGATGCAACAAGACTGTTAAAATGTGAGCGGTTCGAATCCATTGTCAAATGCTCTAAACATAGATAAAAAAGCATAATTGAGCTACAAAACTTTAAGTAAAGATGCATATAAATCTGATGGACCTAACATTTATTAAAACCAGACTAATATGTAATGGGCCTAAAAACTTCAACTCAAACAAGCATTAACTAATAAGCATATATAAACTTAAAAGAATGAACACAAATGAACAAACATAAAAAAAACCCAACAAGACATGTGTTCATGTTTGTTCGTTAAACTATATGAACAAAAAGGTTTGTCCATGTTCATTCCCGAAGTTACAGGGCTATTTTGCCAAGTTCCTTAGAGAGAGTTGTCTCGCGCTCCGAGGTATTCTCTACCTACCCACCTGTGTCGGTTTCAGGTACAGGTACCCTTTTGTTGAAGGCCGTTCGAGCTTTTACTAGGAGTATGGCATGGGTTACTTCAACGCCGTAGCGCCTGTTGAAGGCCATTCATTCATTTATTAAATAAGCAAACTTCCACCCAAACTGTTCACTCAACAATTGAAGCGTTTAAAATTCTTTTAATACATTTTATAAAAGATTAACAAGGCAAATATGATTCCACAGTTATATTATATTAAAAAATATATATAATCTTACTTGTTCATCTTAAATTCTCCAGTATTACCAAATATTATTCGAAATCAAAGTCTCTAATTGGCATTACTACACGAATTTGAACAATTATTATTTATATAAAACCCTAATTTTATTAAAGCAATAATACAGTAACATAAACAAAAATCTTAACAAAAAAAAATTATTAAAATAAAATACAGCCGGATTCATGGATTAAACAACATTAATTCAATAATTTGCATAAATATTAATAATTTTTTATTAAAAAAAAGAGGGTTAATTAGCTTGAAACCTGAAGACCAGCTCGAGAAGACCGAGAAGTAGGTCTCTTCTTATCTTTATCCTTAGCTGCCGCCGCCGTTGTCTTTCCGGCCAACAAACCCTTCCCACCCTTTCCCGCCATTTTCTTAGTCGACCTGCAAACACAATTTATATTAAAAAAAAAAAAGAAACTCTAAAAATAAGATCTTGAGAACAGGGTATTAAACAGTAACTTTGAAGAATGTATTAATAATGATTGATTAACACAAAACCTGAGAGGATTGAAGTACAGAGGACGGAAGAAAGATGTGGGTAAAAATGGTTATTGGATTGTTGTTTCAAGATTTATGGGTTTGAAGAGCGTTGAATTGGCGGTAAAATCAAGTGGTGGGAAATTGGATATTTTTAAAAAAGTTTCACACTCCCTCCTTTTTTTATGACCAACGAAATGGGTTTTCAAAGCGTAAGTAAATAATATTATATAAACTGACTTATAAACATAAAAAAAATAAAATAAAAACTAGAACTGCAATTCTCTTTTGTGTTAAGACACTACCTTTTCTAATTTGAAAAGTCTCGTTGTTTCACTCTAATCAGATTATAATGTCTTAACCAGGCTTACTGTCACGACCCGCCTAAAATCATTCAAAACAGCTCGTTTTCCGGAGATTTCCAGCAAGTTCAAGACTTAGAAAATATCGTCTTGAAGGCCTTGAACTTGCTGGAAACCTCCAGAAAACGAGCTGTTTTGAACTGATTTTAGGTGGATCGTGACATTACGATGTCTACAGTTTTTACAACTATCACAACATTATTTATTGTCTTCAATTCATTCATTTAGAACTTTTGAAAAACGGTAACGGTACATCATTAATCATCATAATCCACATGAACCAGGAGCCCATCAATCTCGCCCGCCCACAAATTCGTGATGCATCCAGCTATCCAAGCATACGACGCATTTGATCTTGTGAAGAATATGGTGCACAAGTGACAACTGCACATGATGTATCCAGTTGTCGAAGCACATTGAATCCTCATAGCACACAAGAAACATTAACCGAAATAATATTTTAACCAAAGAAAACGCATATTTTAAACTATATTATATCTATTCAACATTTCAACATATCATATATTAGAGCATTCACATCCCATCTCTTATAATTATGTGTGGGGAGTTTGTAAATTATGGGGTGGGGTTGTGAGTGTAAATTATAGGGTGGAGAGAGAAATGTAGTGATTTTTTGTAAATTTGGGGAAACATTTATGGAACATTGTTTGCTCCTAATTATTTTTTAATATTTGTTGGATTGGTTGTGAGTAGATGAGAGAGAAAACAGTAACAATAAATGTATAAAAAATATTATTTAATTAAACTTGAGAGAGAAATGTATTGTTTTTTAATGTAATTATAGAGATGGAGATAGAGAATGGGATGAGAATGCCCTTATAAAAAAACAGCCATACAACCTTTGTAATATAACACAAAATAATTAATATAGTTTCATTATACACGCCGAGTTATTTAAATCCACAAATACTTTCTTAACAATCATAACATGATTCCATCTTAATTTCTTTAATTCATTCGATCATTTCGAACTTTCGAAAAACGGTAACGGTCCGTCATCATAATCAACATGAACCGGGAACTCATCAATCTCACCCGCCCATGGGTTCGCCTCATCATAACCAGCTTCCGTTATCGCACGCCACACCACACTACTACACTTAAAACCCGACCCGAACGCCATCTGCCAAACCCGGTCCCCTTTCTTAACCCGCCCCTTAGCCTCCGCGTAGGCCAGCTCATACCAAACCGAACTACTCGAAGTATTACCAAACCGATATAACGTCATTCTAGAAGCTTCCATAACCGTCTCATCAAACCCTAGATTCTTTTGCAACTCATCCAACACCGGCTTCCCGCCAACATGCGGTAAAAAGTGGTTTACCGCGACCGAGTAGTTCGGTATGTACGCGGGGAGTTTGAAATATATTCTAACAATGTAGTTTGTTAAATATTTAAGTTTTTTGGGTAAAGGAAGAAGCGGGTTCCCGAGGGCGGTGACGTTGGACGTGACGACTGCGGATGCGGCTTTAAAGAGGTGTTTGGTGACCGAGATGCCGGTGAGGCCTGCGGTGTCTTCTTCGCGGATGATGCAGTTGTATGAGAGGTCGGAGTGAGCTTCGTTTGTGTGGACGGTGTGGAGGAGTGAGTATTTGGAGTTGTGGCGGTCGGAGAGGCGGTTGGAGAGGAGGATTGCGGCACCGCCCACGCGGAAGAGGCAGTTGGTGAGGAATTTGGAACGGTCATCGCCGAGGTAGCAGTTTTCGGTTATGCTTTCCGCGCTTACTACCAATGCGTAGGTATTGTCATGTACCTGTCACGCGCAATATAGTAATTAAGTTTCTAAAGTGTTTAATTAAAGTTGTACATTAGGAGTTCTAATATTATTATTATTTATAGTGAAAAGATTCAATACATTAATCCTTAACGGACATTAACGTATGCGAATCCCGTTTTTCACGAATAGATCCATGAAATCACATCCCAACACCCTCATATACACTAACCTTAAGGAGCTGTTCTGCAAGGCCAATCGCCATGAGTCCAGCGCTGCAACCCATCCCAACAAGATTGTAACTGATGATATTATCTCTAAGCTTATACCTGTTCACAATCATACTAGAAAGAGATGGCATAGTGTTATAAATACAACAATTCGCAACCACTATCCCAATATCCTCACATCTTACACCTGTTTTCGCCAACAATATATCAATCGACCCAAAAACCGACAGTCGCATCTCCCTTCGTGATTCTTCAATGCATGGGTTCACTACTTTTGCCAAATAAGCCTCTGATAAATAGGTTGAGTCTCCGAGTCCCGCCTTCCCAAACACCTTCTTCATGAACTCCAATATTTCTTCTGAGAAATAACCACTTTTTTCGGCTTTCTTGATCATGAACTCCTTTGTGCACTTTTGGGTGTCTGGAGGCTTGTAACATGCAAAGTCTACCAAGTAAACGCTAGATGAAGTTATTTTGATCATGTAAAACCTTAGTAGAAAAAGACATATGATTAATAAGGTTGATAACATAAGTTTTGCTTCGAGGTCGAAGATAGAATGCATATTGTAATGTTGGAGATTGTTCAGGGTGAAGTTGATGCTAGGCATGATGTTTGAAACTTAGGGTAACCAAGAAACGATTTCGATCGGATGAGTTTATATATAAAATGATTATATGGATCTTGATGGTGTTTTGAGAGTTTCATGGTTAATGTCGAACTTTATAATGAGTAGTGATTGTAGCAATGCTACTTATTTTTGGTGTGATAGTGATGCATATACAGTATTACAATATTACAATCTCCATATGTATTATCTTCTTGCATTATTTCATATACACCTTAAAGAAATAGAACATGTGTCATCACACCGTACTAGTTATTTATTAAAAAAATATTTTATTTTACAAAAAAATATTCACTAAAAGTTTTCTTGTATTAATTCAAATATGGTTTGATTATTTAACCCGCCTGTGTGTTACATATTGATGTAAGAATCAAATAGATACACCTTAGAGAAAGTTGCTATTATGTACATTGTGTTACATTTTAATTATTTAACCTGTCACTTTTGTCACTGCATGCATGCATTATGTACATAACACTTTACTTTGTGTAAATGGTGGCAGTTTAGTGGCGCACTCATGATTATTTCTGGTGTCCTTTTTAAAAAATGTATGATGAGTCGGTGCAGCATACATATACAAAAAAAAACGAGTATTAGATACTATATAACATAAAATTCTTATATTGGTCCCTAGTGACGTGCCACTTTATGTATGGTCGTTAATTATAACAAATAGAAAATGGGGGCATGGATACATGGCCTTTCTCATATGTATTTGCTAAAATTTACTTGCTTATCATAAGCATGACAATATGAGAAATATACATGTGAAATAGTTTGAGAATATGCAAACTGATTTCCATGTCTATACCATATTTGTCATTATTAAATCCCTAAACAAATTGATGGAATGATCGTTGTGATTCTCCATGTGCAAATGTTGATATAGGCTTTACAACAATGTGATAACGTAGGGAAGTTGATCACATATGGGCTGATAATGATATTATAATTTTTTGACATTATGGTTTTTAGAAAGATATTAAGTCACTGGGCCCGGTCCAGTAAGTTGTTACGTCATGGGCCAGTGAATCATTAATAGGGGTTCATTTGTATATGGTGAAGTTAATAGGTATATTCATGAGTTGGCACACTTTCTCAATTTTTTTGTATCAGGTACTTGTTTAAATTATTATTGTGTGATTGTGTGCGTATCTCTAGCTTTAGTTATGTTTAGGTGGTCCCAAAATCACCAAAGTTGATTGAACAACCGTTTAAGTTAAGGTCGCAATATGAACGGGTTGAATATAGGGCAACCGGTCATGTTCTAGTATGGTTCAAAGTGGATTTGCTTACACGTTTTTGCCTATTTTCTAAAATTATGAATAGTTATAGTGTTCAAAATATTGTATGCATAAAAGATTATGTGTGACGATTCATAACACGAAATCCAACATGTCAGGTTTTAGGTTGGTCGGTCAAATTCATTTAACAAACTTGTCATATTTGGACTATTTAGATAAATGGGTTACACATGTTATGCTTGTGTTGTGTGGTTTTATGCGTGAAAAAAATAGACATGAATTTAAACATAACATAAATTTGATCCACTACATATAAGAAAAATCAGGAAACTGCTACCTCTATTGTAAAGAATTCATTTTTCATTGCCAAGTACACAGTGTTCTTTTGAAATTAAAAAAAGATCATTTAAATATAAAAGAATCAGCAATTTTAGACAGCTCATTGTAATCGTTAGTCCAGTTAAGGACTTAAGGTTGCATCTGTGCTTGGGCTTAATGGATACTTTGCCTTTATAGGCTCTTTGAAAGTTTTATTTTGGAGGCCCATCTATTATAAAATTCGTGTTTGGAAAGAAAGAAACATTTTTTGGGCTTAACCTAGTAAGGGTATATATAGTAACTACTAAGGACTAAGGTAAGGAGTAACTAATTATATGCAAGTATCAAGTAGTACCAGTTTGTGATATGGAGCTGGTTTTTAACCTGAACCGAACTAATTATAACTCTAGCTTGGTGAAACGGGTGTCCCACTTTTAAATCGAAACGCCGGTTTGATGTCTCAGTTTGAGAACCATTCATTGAAACCAAAACAGATTCAAGCCGAATGATCCTTTTGCACTTGAAAACCGGTTTCAAACCTGAACTAGTTTGGGCAAAAGTTCGTTTTGACCATCTTAGACCAAAACCGAAATAGTTTGCCCACATGACATCCAATATACTTGTCTTATTCATGTTGTTGTCCCTTACACAAATACAGAGCAAGTCGTCGTTGGCAAAGGTGTGACGCTTTCTATCTCTCATACGACCATGTTTTTCTTCATTTATATGTCGTACCTTAAACTAAAAAGTGTGCAGCTTATTATGATCATCCTGTTCTTAGCATTTTCTCACATATTTGTTTAAATATAAAACTATAGCGGGCCATGTCCTCCACCACATGCTTCCTAATACTTACTGACTATACAGTGTTGGCATTATTGCTTGGGGGTATCATTTAGATTCCATTTTGTCATGTCTTCCATTTTAAAGCATTTAGATTCCATTTTGTCATGTCTTCCATTTTAAAGCATGTCAGACAAATCTCTACTTAAAATTTTGTAACTCATAGGGTATGTTTGGTTGGAATTAATGAAATGAAGAGGGAATAAAATGAGAGAAGTAATGGAATAACCAAGGGAATGAAATGGATCATTACCATTCCTTTGTCTTGTTTGGTTAACCTATGAAAATGAAATGAATAATTACCTTATGTTGTTTGGTATCCAAAAGAAATTATAGGAATGAAATAGAAATAACAAAAATATACATATCCCAAATTTTTTTTTTTACAAATAAAAAAAAACCGAAATAGCGACGGTGTGATAGCTCCGGCGACGAAAGTGGTGGTGGTGGCGGTTAGACAGGGTGGTTGTGGTGATGGTGGCGGTGGTAGCAGTGGTAGTGATGGCGATGATTGGGTGGCGGCGACGGTGGTGGTGGTCAGGCAACGACAGTGGTGGTTGCGGTTATGGTCAGGTGGCGGTGGTAGCGCTGGTGGTGGTGGTGGTGGTGGCTGAGGTGGTAGCGACGGTGGAGGTGACGGTCAGGTGGTGGTGGTGGTGGTGGCGATGGTAGTGGTGGTTGTTATTAGATGGTGGTGGTGGTAGCAATGGTCGTAATGCGATAATAGGGTGGCGGCGACGGTGGTGGTGGTCAGGCAGCGGCAGTGGTGGTGGTGGTGGTGGCAGAGGTGGTGGCGGCGGTGACGGTCAGTTGGTGGTTCTGGCAATGGTAGTGGTGGTGGTTGTTATTAGGTGGTGGTGGTGTTGATAAAGTAGGGTGAGGGAGGAATGAAATGAAGAAAAAAGAAGAGGGTGGGAATGAATGGTTTTGATGGAATGAGATTCCATGTGTAATGGATGATTCCATTTCATTGAGTAACCAAACATCACTTTATTCATTCCCACGTAATGAATCATTCCATTCTCCCTGTCATTCCTGCATACCAAACGCTACCACAAGGTATTTCAAAAATCTACTAAATCACCGTTTCTTTCCATCTTTACTCATTCTATTGTATATTTGTGTAATTCCTGGAAAGATTTTATGCTTGAAATGTCAACTTTGAAAGTTGAGGGGCCAAAGTGTCATTAACTCATAGTAGATATTAGGGCTTTAAGTGAATATTGGGAAAGGGGGGGGGGGGCATAAGCTTAAAGATCCGCTATGTAGCCATGAAGGAAATAATACGGTGATGACACGTGACTGATCATGATACTTTTAACTTGCTTGATAACTCAGCATGGTGGTGGATCATCACCAACCCCTCAGTGATGCGCTAGCAACAAATATCTATAGATTCAATTAAAAGTTAACTCGTGTCTAATGACTAATGAAATCACACGATAACGAATTGTCGTTGTTACCTTGATGGTCCCCAGTAGTAACAAAAATGATTAAACTCGCATACTGAATAAACACATATCTGATCCCCGGGTATGGGTCCTGGATCCAATGAATCCACAGGGTAAAATACGGATAACTACTAACTCGGTATGAGTACAGCTTCCCAAAGTCTAATGACCGGAAACTGCAAAACAGACACCGTGAGTCTCGTTACAGGAAGGACAAGAGGAGGGGTCTTCATGTAACCACCCTCCGGCGTGAGAATCAGTAACGTTCGTAAAGGAGAAAGTACTGAAAACTAAGTAGACTAAGTGTAGTCAGAATGATTATGAGTGAATGAATGTGTACCTCATATGGCTTGACGAGGTATTTATAGCCGAAGGATCAGGAAGATGGTTGGACCAGCTGTCCTCTTCTAGAAGGTCTCAATAACCGCCTGGACACGTGTCCTCTTGTGATAGGTTGAGCTATACGTCCCATGTGCATGGGTATAACAACCTGGACACAGGTCGCCCAATGATAGGACGGATTGCACCCTGGCCATCCACGGTTATAACATCCTCGCCAGGTGTCCTTTGCTCATTGGCTGGTAGGTCACGTATTCTTCAAGTAACAATCGTGGTCACTCTTCTAAAGGATAGTTAATCGGTGAAAACTGTCCCATTGGCATTGCCTTCCGGTCATTATGGCGGGCAAACGTCATGTCCTACGGATGACTTCTGAGGGTGTCAGGATGCTTCCGCGTATGGTACGAGGACTTTCTTCCTCTACCGTAATATGCGGGTGATCCATATGTCCCACGGGTGTTATGTGAGGAGTTCCTCTATGACCCGCGGGTATTTGGGTCTTTTTGGTACCCTACCTCTATAAGTCCCCCCAGTCCAGTGTTTCTTCCGTGTGAAGTCTTTATGCGGGTGGAATTCTGGACTTAATGTATGTTGGGGGTTTTTGAATTTTTGAAGTTAGGTAGAAAATATCTTCTGTTGGTATAGATAATCATGAAAAAAGGACAAGTTGGCCACTCGCAGGCGCGTGAACAGATGATGGAACGCTTATGACGGCTGTCACTGTACCCGACTGTGCAACTTTTCCTCTTTTTCGAATTTCCCGCGTGACGTGGCGGTTGCTTATTAGACGATGAGTTTCTCTCTCTACTTTTCATATCCCATCGCATTAATTGCGATGGGTATAAATAGGGAGAGATTTCTTCTATTCGAAGTTTTATCGTCTTTGATTTCCTGATTATCTTTTTGCTTTCTCTTTGATAAAGTACTGAGTTTTCTCATATATCCTTTCATCAAATTTTCTATAATGTCGAATGTTCAAACTGAGATTGACGAGATAGAGGTTTCTTGGGACTATTCAGAGTATGAGAAGTTGTTAGAGACGTATGGTATTCCATTGGAGTGGGAACCGGAATTCCTTTCTCCTGGTTCCATAGCCAGTTTACCACCACCTGGTAAAATGGTTGTCTATTCAGATTATTTCGTTTATGGGAATTTCCGTTTTCCCATAACGAAATTTTTTATGAAAATGCTAACTGCCTATAGGATTCATATATCCCAACAGCATAAGCGTGCTGTCATGCGAATTCGTCACTACGAATTTGTATGTATAGCACGTGACATAGTGCCACATGTTGACCGGTTTCCTGTTTTTTACCGTCTTGCCAATCGTGACGGTTGGTTTACATGTCATGGCTTTTCCGATAGGAGTCTTGGCTATGAATTCGAGAAGGGGTCCGCCAACTGGCGCAATAAATTTTTCTGGATTTCTGAGGACGTGGTACTTGTTGCTATGGTCCGTCGCCTGGTTAATAGCGCTCTTCCGGACGTTATCACAGCTGCTCATGAGGGGCGTGATTGGTTCCGCACCCTAATGGCGAAACCAACACCAATGCGGGCACTACCTGAGGAGGCCCTGGTGTGGGCAGGCATGAGCCGCTTGTGGACATCGGAATTTATGGAGCCTATTTTTGTTGATCTGAACGAACGTAAGTTGTCTTTACTACCTTTTTTCTTCCTTGAATCTTTTTACGACTGATTTTCTATCTTTTCAGGTCAGATTTCTATGCTTAACGCCCTCTTTGAGGATAGAGGTTGCATCCGTAAAATCATCATTGATGCAGGGGACCAACCTATTCTTGAGAAAACCAAGTCCCGATTCCTTTTTCTATAGAAGGTGCGAGCTGAACCCATTATTTCGGACGAAACCTTTGAAACAGGTGCGTATGTTCTAAACCCTCCTCCCCTTAATGCCATCACTTCTGACGGGATGATCGCCATCCTATATTCACGCGATGATGATGGCGATGCTTCTGAGTTTTCTGCCTCTCAAGAAGATAGGGATTCTGATGACGATGCCCCTGAATCTTCTTCTGTCTCCCATTTATTGGCAGAATTGGAGAGGAAGAGAGCTTTCTTGGCTTTTCAAGCAAGCCAAGCGGACGCAAAGGCTGCGGACACTGAGGCGGGACCTTCGAAGAAAAAACGAAAAACTCATCGTCCCAATAAGCCACATTACAGTCTTGCTGATCGTATTGACACGGTAGAAGGTACATATTACCCTTGAAGTACTTTACTTTTTTGGGCTGTTATCTAAGCGTAGCTTTTTTGTGCAGATCCGTTAATCTTCTCGGAAAATGTGTCTGAGAGGTTGCCTACTCCGACTCCTCATACTGAGAAGCAACCATCTCCTATTCCAGAAAGAGAGGCGGAGGACAAGCCTCCCGCTCCTCCTACTGAGATTGCCGCGGAGGATCGGCCAACGTCTCCTCACATTGAAACGACTACCGGAGAAAGGCTATCGACTCCTCCGGCTGATACTGCCACAGCTGAGCCTGTTGTTCAGTCTGAAACTGATAATCGTTTTGCTTATCTTTTTTTTCAGACTGGAAATGCTTCTGGTGATCAGGGAGATAACCCTGCTGTGAATGAGGAGGGTTACAGGATTAATAAGTCTCCTCTTCGTCCTCCTCCACAAAAATCATCTTCCTTCCCGGTTCGCCTTGAACCTTCAGGTTCCCGTTACTATGGGGACGCGAACTTGGGTGATAAGCATAATTTGTTTGTCCCTCCATGGGACATTACTAATGGATCCCGGTTCACTGGCCCTAGGGTCTGCATGAGTTTTGTTAAGCACTGCGTGCCACCGGCCAAAATGATGCACCAGCGTGACCTTTCCCGCCACGACCTTCATACGGACGTAGCTTATCATCTGGCTAATGCTTTAGCCGGTAGTCAAGAAGTCTTACATGAATGGCGTACCATGGGCGGGAAGTTGGGGGAAGCTCGTCGGGATGTTGAAGCTGCGAAAAAATAGGCCGAGGAACACCGTATAGCGGCTAATACTGCAAAGTGGAAGCAGACCGATGCTGAGATCGCCCTCAGGGGTGAGCAGGACCGGAACGCTACCGCTGCCCGCCAATGGAAGGAGGCATGTGAGAGGCAGAACTCTCTTCTTGAGGCTGCCCGGGCTAAGGAGTAAACTCGGCCTTGGAAAATCAAGTGACCCTTCAAGGCACTCAAATCCAAGAGCTTGAGGCGGAGCTGAAGTTGCAGAGGGAACAAACTGAGCTTAAAGACAAAAGTGCCGTTGAGGTTCAAGCTGCTTATGATTCCCTCCTGCAGGCTCATGAGGAAATAACTGCGGGATCTCAAGCGCTCCAGAGGCGAGCTGAACGTGCGGAGAAGGATCGTCAGTGGTTCCTCACTCGGGGAGTTGATGCTGTAAGTTTTTTCTACTTTAATGCTCATTGTAGGGCTGAGCACGGTTCGGTTCGGTTTTTAGGTAAAACCGAAACCGAAAATTCGTTTTTTTCATATATAAAAACCGATCGGTTTCGGTTTTTCGGTTTTTCGGTTTCGGTTCGGTTATATTCGGGTTTTTTATATTTTTTCTTGTTTTGTTTTTTTTGTTCTATTAATTGTTTTATGCAACTAGTTCCTATGTACAAAAATAAATATTAACATTTACTATTCCTTTCACAAACTCTAATTTCTCTTACAAATCTATTGAACCAACAAACTCTTAATTTATTTCGGTTGTTGTCGCATATGGCTTAGTATAAATATATTTAACAATCATTTAATTTAATTATTTTAATATACCAAGTTAATCGGTTCGGTTTTTTTCGATATTTTTGAAATGGGTAACCGAACCGAAACCGAAATTTCGGTTTTCCAAAAAATCAAAAAAATAAACCGTCGGTAAATGCTTCGGTTCGGTTTTTTCGGTTAATTCGGTTTCGGTTCGGTATTTTCGGTTTTCTGCTCACCCCTAGCTCATTGTCTATCTTGCGCTTTGATATAAAGGACTTGTGTTTTTATTTTGGCAGGTCATCCGTCATATTAAGGGAAGTGCGGAGCTTACTGATAGCTTTGCCAATTTGATGACTGCTTCTTCCTCGCTTGGACGTGTGAGAGGTTTTCATGAAGGGATGACCTATGCTCAAAGTAACCACACATTTAAGGATCATCCGCTTCATGGCCTTGACGTCAAACAAGAACGTGTCGTACGGATTAAAGAGCATGACGACTTGATCTTCCCTCTTCAAAGTATGCTTCCGGAATTTGCTTCCGCCGCTAATGGCGTACAACAATTGAAGAACTATCTGGGGGATGAGTCTGAGGATGACTCTTCTGAGGACACTTCACCCAATGCTCCGGAAGATACAACAGCTTTAGATCCCTAGGAAAAGATAGACTAGATTTTTAATCTTTGTAATTGCTCGTCCTATTTTGTAACCATCTTTTGAATATTAATGGAAATGGACTTTTTATCTTTTGTGAATATCCAATTGTTTAAAGGAAATATCCTTAGAAGATATTTTTGAAATTTGAAATTCTTGCAAGTTGGATAGTCATGATGGCGTGCCGGAGAGAGAAAACTCTTAGAGGTAACTGACAAGACGTGTATGACGTCTTTGACAGCCTGTGTGCACTTTCTTGAATCTCTCGCCTGACGTGGCAGTCATCTGGCGGTCCATGGTTTCTCTCTCCTCTGGCACTCCATCAGTCAAATTAATTGCGATTAGTATAAATAGATCACTTGGGACTCCATTCATCTCTTATTACTTTCGAATTCTCCTTCTTTCAAATCTTCAAGCCTTAAAACTGTCTGAGATCTCTTTCTTCTTCTTATTCAAATGGATGGAGAGAAGAAAGGTACTCCCACCATTCGTGACGTTGTTGTGGCTCTGAAGGAAAAAGACTTTGACGACGTTGTTAATGTATGGATTAGCAACAGAATGGGAGCCGGAACGTCCGGCGAAGGGTTCTGTTGCTACCCGGCCGCCACCGAAGAAGATGGCGGTGTACGTAGACCATTTCACGACCGGGAACTTTCGTATCCCGGTGACGAAATTCGTCCAATCGATCTTGACAACTTACGGGATTCATATATCTCAGGTCTATCCTTTTGGGATGTTGAGGATATGACACTTCGAATTCTGTTGTCAAGTTCGAAATTTTGAACCGTCTGTCGACATGTTTGTCGTATTCTACAAAATGACCTTCCGCGATGGATGGTATAGTTTTGCTTCTACCGGGAAGAATGTGATAGGTACTGAGTGGATCCGTAGCCTACACGGCTGGACACCGAAGTTTTTCTGGATCAGGGAGGAAGTTATCCCATTCCCGATGACCCGTCAGAAGGCGGAAGAAGCCATGCCAGTGATTCCAACTGCTGCTTACGAGGGTTAGCCATGGTTCACGACCCTGACCGTCACGCCGACTCCCATGCGCCCTATCTATGAGGGGGCGATGGTGAGTGCGAGGATGAGCCGTCTATGGCCGTTCCCTAGGTTGGAGCCCTATTATGAGAAGACCAACAAGAGTAAGCTTGATGTTACTTCTTCGTTCCTTATTAAACGTCCAATTTCTAACTTGTTTTATTATTTGTACAGGTGAGGGTTCCGCCTTTGACACTTTGTTGGACCAGGAAGGAGGAATGATGATGCGTCGCCCATTGATCCAAGGGATGTGCCCTTTTTAGAGCGCACCAGTTCCAACTTCTTGTTTCCCATCGCGTTTCGCTCGGAACCCATAGTGTCCGAGGCGATGTACGCCCAAGGTGAGGAATATGTTAAAGAATGCATCCAGAAAGGTGAGAGCATTCTACAACCCCGACCTGTGACTGTTATTACTTCTAGCGGAGTGATTGTACTCTTTTCATCCAGCGAAGAGTCATCACTTTGCGAGGGAAGTTTTACGGCTGATGCTAACAACTCAACTGCAGGTCTCACCCTCCAGAGAGCCACTACCAACCAGGCAGCGGGTCACGACGATGCTAACACTGCTGCGGAGGTCAAACGTCCCGCACCTGATGATGTCACTACTGAAGGTGATCCTCACATTGCTGATGCAGACATTTCAAAAGTGGCTGGTAAGCGCAAGGTCAACCATGCCAAGGCCGCCCCTAAGAAGAAGTCCAAGAAGGCAAAGCCTGCTGCTTTGGAGGCGCGTCTATATCAACTTGACGCAGAAGATCCTTCGTTGGGTAAGTTAAAAAATTTCTTCCATTTTTTAACTGTTATGGATTGGAATATTTCTAACCAACTGTTAACGTTATTCAGTGAACCTGGATGAACTTTCTGAAGGTGTTTCAGGTTTGAAGGACTCAACTCCTCTTCCACCGCCACCAACTAATACTGCCGAGGAGCCAATTGTCGTGGCGGATGACTCTCCCTTGAAGGACAAGGAAGCTGACAATACTAAACATGTCAGTATGTCACCTTCTTATAATGTTCATCATTTTAGAGATCAAGGAGGTGTGAGCATGTTTCCCCATGCTCCTCAGACTTCTCCAGCTCCTCAAGAGGAAGACCCTACCCCGCATCGTCCGCGTTGGTCTCTACGTCGAGATTCAACATTTCGCGACGTGGACTTATGCTTTGAATATCTGCGGGAGAGTCTTCCTCCCGCTGAAAGGGAGCGACGTCGCCGTAGTATTCGCCAAGAATTACTGAACTCCAATTCTTATCATTTGGCAAATACTATTTCCACTAGTCAGGAAATAACTCAGGACTGGTTGGCGATGAATGAGGAGTGGGATGAGCTGGCGGCATCCGCATCCGATGCCAAGGAGGAAGCTCCTAAAGCTATAAACGAGGCCAGAGAGAGCAGTTAAGCGCTGGAGGCAGAGAAGATTGCTCGCGCCAATGCTGAGGAGACCAAAGCTGTTCTCCAAAAGCAACTGGATGAACAAGCTAAATTGATAAAAAAAAAATCTGCAGGTTGAATCAGCGGCTAAGGAAGAGCGCTTGACGAATCTTGCTTCTAAAAACCGAGAGCAAGCCTTGGAGTGTGCCAGCCATAAGATGGAGCTTGTCCAGGCCAAGGCGGACCAAAAATGGCTGCTACCGGAGGGAATTCCCAAGGTATGAATTTTTTCTTTGTTGTAAATAATCTCAATGTTTGAAGTTACTTATATATATATTTATTCCAACAGGTCATCGCTGATGTCCGAGCGAGTGATGAACTTGGGAACTGCGTTGCTATCCTCTTGAAGGCGACCAAGCAAGCTGGCCGCCAATTAGGCTTCGAGGAAGGCTACAAGTTTGGCTCGACTTCCAAGGTTCCTGATAAGTATATTTTGGCTGGCCAAGATACTACTGCCATCCTTAAACAAAAAACAAAGGATTTTGATTCTTTGAAGTTCTCTTTGGCGGAGCAGATATCCGAACTTGCAGACAAAGAGGACAGCATCAAGCAATTAAAATTACTTCTTGACCTTGATGAAGAAGATGCTGAGGATGCGGGAGGCAATGGTGCGGGACATAATGATGTCGCACCATAGATAGATTTTTCTTTTTCTTTGTAATTAAACTCTTCACGTTTTGTAATCCCTTTTGTATGAATAAAGAAGGCTTGTTTTATATCCCGTACACTTTGTTTATTTTTCATAATATAAGTGTTTGGAGGATCTTCTTTGTAAGCCAATAAAGGATTACATAACAATACAAGTCTTAGACGACTAAAATGAAAATTTCTATAAATAAGGCATAAGCCGAATTACAAAAGATGAAATTACATAGGTTGTGAATATCTAATTAGGCACGCATGCGAAAGAGAAAAACAAACTACATGTAGCATTTCTTCAGTTGGGCCCCATTCCAAGTTCTAGGAATCGCAGTCCCATCCAACTTTTCTAACTTGTAGGCCCCTTTAGATAAAACTTTCTGAATTCTATAAGGACCTTCCCAAGTTGGGGCCAACTTGCCCGAAGGCTCCATTGTTGCGGAAGACAAAGTCTCCCGCATCGAACTCACATCTTTGGACCCGCGAGTTATAGTACTTTTGCAACTGGCGTTTGTAATTGTGCTCGCGGATCAATGCTAGTTCTCTCCTTTCCTCGAGGAGGTCAAGGTTCATCCAGAGTTCATGATCATTATCATTGATCAACAGAACTCTGGCGGATGGAATCCTAATCTCGGCCGGAATCATTGCTTCTGTGCCGTAGGTTTGACTAAAGGGGGTCTCAGAATTGCTGGAATTCTTTTGGGTGCGGAAGGCCCATAGTACATGGGGCAATTCGTCAACCCAACCCTTCCGTTTAGTCCCTAACCTTGCTTTTATTCCTTCCTTGATGGTCCGATTGGTTCTCTCAACCTAACCATTTGCTTTCGGGTGGGCTACAAATGTGAAAATTTGAGAAATGTGTAATTCTTTTAACCACTCTTGTAGCCCACTGTCCGCGAACTGAGTTTCATTATCACTAACGAGTTCCAGAGGAAGGCCAAACCGGCAGATTATGAATTCCCATAGAAATTTCTTAACACTTGCTGTTGTTATGGAAGCAACCGATTTAGCTTCCACCCACTTCGTGAAGTAGTCGATAGATACTATCAAAAATTTAACGCGTCCAGGGGCTTCAGAGAAAGGTCTCATTATGTCTATAGCCCATTTTTGGAACGGCCAAGCTGAAGTGACTGGAACGAGCTCGTTCTTTGGTCGTAGCGTGTTAGGAGCATGACGATGGCATGAATCACACTTTCTGATTTCGTGCACAACATCTAGATGCATTCCTGGCCAATAGTATCCAGCGTTCATTAACTTTGCTACAACCATGCGCGGGCCAGCGTGAAGACCACATATGCCTTCATGAACTTCTCTGATTAGATAGTTCGCGTCCTCGGCATCCACACAACGAAGTAGTGGTCCGAGGAAGGAACGTCGGTATAGAACACCATCGTGTATCTGATAGTTCAAGGCTTTGTGCTTTATCTTTCGGGCTGCGGCTTTTCCATCTGGGAGGGCTCCGGATGACAAGTATGCTGTAATGGGTGTCATCCAGGACTCCACTCCTGTTTGGATCACTAAAACTTGGTGCTTTGGAACAGACGGGCGGTCCAATATTTCGATGCGGATGTCTTTGGTGAAGTGTTCGAAGTTTGTTGAAGCCAATTTACTAAGAGCATCTGCTGATTTGTTCTCGCTTCTTTTTATGTGAATGACCTTGCATGAGGAGAACTGAAGCATCAAATCTTTCGCCTGTGATACATATGAAGCCATGATGTCGTTCTTTGCTTCATATGTGCCGTTAATCTGGCCCGCAATCAACATGGAATCCACGTGGGCTTCCAAATGTTTAACCCCAAGATTTTTGGCTACCCGTAAGCCTGCCAAAAAAGCTTCATATTCTGCCTCGTTGTTAGTACTCTTGAAGTCTAACTTTATGGCGTATGTGAACTCATGGCCTTCGGGATTGACTAGCCTGAGGCCTGCGCCACATCCCTCACTGTTTGAAGCCCCGTCCGTGAACAAAGACCAAATCTGTCCTTGTTCAGGAGGTGCTTGGGGTTGTTGTTAGAACAAGCATTCTTTCTCTTTGTGTTACGGGACTTCAGTGACAAAGTCCGCCAACACCTGCCCTTTGATTGCTGGCCTAGGTTTGTATTCTATCGCGTGTTCACCTAGCTCGATGGCCAACTTTGCCAATCGTCCAGACAATTCAGGCTTACTGAGAACGTTTTTGAGCTTATATCCGGTCAAAACGTTGATGGGATGCCCCTGAAAATACCTGCGGAGGCGTCAGGCAGCATAGACCAATGCTAGGACAAGTTTTTCTAACATTGAATACATTGTCTCTGGGTCTGACAATGTTCTGCTGACGTAGTAAGTCGGTGTTTGAACGTTTTTCCTATCCGTCAGGAGGACAGCCCCAATAACAATGTCTGATGCTGAAAAATACATTGTTAAAGGTTCTCCCGCATAAGGTGTTGTCAACGTGGGCAACTCCATCAAACATTTTTTAACTTCCAAGAAAGCCTGTTCCGCTTCAGCGGTCCATCTGAATTGTGCTTTCTTAAGGCAGTTTCTCAGTGTTGAGACAAAAGGATAAGATTTGGCTGCGTGATTTGCTAAAAAGCGATTCAAAGCAACCAAACAACCGTCGAGGGTCTGAACTTCCTTGAGGGAGGAAGGAGAAAGCATGCGAGCTACATCTTGGACTTTATCCGGATTAGCTTTGAAACCCGCATCCGTGACAATTACCCCAAGCAATTTTCTTTCTTCCATCCCGAACGAACACTTAGCTGGGTTCAGCTTCATGTTGATACTTTTCAAGGTTTCGAATGTCTCTTCGATATCCCTTAGCATTTGAACTTCCTCAACACTTTTAATCACGAGATCATCCATGTAAACCTCCAAATTTTGACCAATTTGATCTTTAAATGCTATGTCCATTAGTCGTTGATATGTGGCTCCCGCATTCTTCAGACCGAAAGACATCATTTTGTAACAAAAAGTGCCTTGATCGGTACGAAACGATATTTTATCTTCATCACCCGCAGCCATGCGGATCTGATGATAGCCTTTATAGGCATCCAGGAAACATTTGAATTTGAACGGTGCCACAACATCGACCTTGAGATCTATTTCAGGCAATGGATAACAGTCCTCGGGACGCGCCTTGTTTAGATCCTTTAAATCTATACACATCCGCCATGTCCCGTTGCTTTTGGGAACAATAACCAGATTGGCGACCCAGGTCTGATATTGAATTGGACGGATGATTCCAGCCTGTAAGAGGTCTTAAACTTGCTCATTCATTGCTTTCGTTTGTTCTGTACCCATCTTACGTTGTTTTTGAACAATCGGTGTAAACGCAGGGTTTACTCTTAATTTGTGCTCCGCAATGGTCCGCGAGACACCGGTCATGTCCACGGGTTGCCATGCGAAGACATCGATGTTTTTTGATAGCAACTGTTTCAAGAAGGTCCTTACTATCTCAGAGATAGCAGGTCCAATTGTGACAGTTTGTTCAGGAAATTTCTTGTTCAAAACCCATTTTCTGGTTCAGTTCGCTGAGATTGTTTTGGAATCTTGCTGGGTTTTGAGCTTTCAGTTGCAAAGCAATGTCGATTGACATGGATTATCGCTACGCCAGTGCGGGTTGGAACCCCTACCGCACCGTGAGCTGTGGACGGATGAGCGTTGAAGTCACCAATGGCTTCACGTCCAAGGATGATGTCATGTTTCGATGTTGCAGGCAGGACTAAGAATTCAACCTCCTCGATCCTTTAGCGAACTCCATCGCTCAGGGTGACCGGGAAAGAAATCACCCCACGAGGATGCATTATTTCCCCTCCGAATCCTGATACCGGAGCATGGATGGGTTTCAACCTTTCTTTATCTTCGTCATCCAATTGCTCAAAGCACTGTTGGTACATGATGTCCGATGTACTTCCAGTGTCAAAGAAAACATATTGGGAACGATAATGACCAAAAACAGTAGTGATAATTAGGGGGTTTTTGTTATTGGGACCACCTTTGACTCGTGGAAAAATCACTGGTTCGTTTTTCCATTCCTCTTCATCAAACTCTCTCATCTTTCCTCCTACCTTATGTCCGCCATGGATCATGTGGACGTTCAAGTCCTTGACTTGCTTTTTGGATGGGCCCTGGTTGTACCGTATGGGAGCTTTACCAGTCCCTGGCTTTCCATCTTTTACCAGGTGTCCAAGTTTCCCAGATTTCACAGCCAACTCAATTTCACTCGTTAAAGCATTACATTTGTTCGTGTTATGACCGATGTCATTATGAAACGAACAATGTTTCTTGGTATCGAGGAATGACCTCCTTGTGAGTGGTTGTGGCTTCAGGAAGTTCACGTTCTCTGTGGTGAGAATTTCAGCGGGAGTTTTTGAAAGAGGAGTCCACCTGTGGGGACCTCGATTTGAGGGTCCTGTCCTGTTCTTATTGCTGATGAGAGATCTCGCATCAAACGATTTTGATGCTTCGGTATTTGGCTGGAGTCTTGACCAAATTTGCCCCTTTGCATGTTTATTAGGTCGTGGAGTTTGAAACTCAGCTTAGTATTTCTGTTTCGAACTGTTATTCCCCAATATTTTTTCGGTGTTGGCAAATAACTTTGCTGCAGTCATAAGATCATCCCATTCTTTTGGCATTCCATCTTTACCAGTGAGTGTGCGGATCATTTCGTGACATTTGACATTTGACATCCGTCAAATTCGAGTCTCGAGTTGTTTTCGTTTTGTAAACTTTTATTACGTAAACTCGACTCAACATTTTTAGAACCTTATTTAATTATTATATAATGTTATCATATACCTCGATCATCAATAATCGGTGTTTTGTCATATTATAATGTTGTTAAGATAAACATAAGGGATTTAAAATAACTTTCGTAAACTCGTTATAAGCATTGGAAAATTTAAACTCGTTTTAAACATTGATTGAAACTTGAGGGGGTTGTTATGAATATATGCTTACATATATAACCCAAACAAAACCTAACCCTAATACATATTATTCAAACCACCAGCCGCCCCCCTTGTTTCCTCCCTATTCCGGCGCCGATTTCCGCCTGCCGCCGCTGCCACCACCTCTGGCTACCACCTCCAACACACACACACACACACACAACACAGCCGCCCCTCCACTCACCCTTACCGTTTTCCGGAAGCCGAGACTTTCTGGAGAGAGGCCGGCGACGGTGATTCTGGCGAGCAGCCCACATCCCTCGTTTTTCCGGCAATCACACCATCACCAAACTCCTCTTTCTCCTCTCCTCGTTCTCAGGTAACCCCGCACCCAAAAACCCCCTGTCCTCCCCTCTCTATTCGCTTTTCCGGTGACCGGAAAACCGGCCACCGGTGCGCCACCTCCGTCCCTCCCTTTTCTTCGTCCTCTGCCGAGCTCTCTCAACTCTCTTTCTCTCCGTCTCTCTCTCTCTCTGGCCGCGGTCACAAATCTCCGGTGGTTTCGGCTCGGGTTTTTCTCGGTGTAGAACCACGACCCCGTGAACAATCTAATAGGTACATTATTTTGGGTTCTAGTGTAACTAGTTTTTTTCGTATATCGATTATCGGATTTAAATTCGTTAATAACAGGTTATATATTTTTGGTTAAATTCTTTGGAACAAGTCGGATGGATATTTGGTTGTTTTGTATTGTGGAAAAGACGAACAACCGGGTTCGAGTCTCATCCTAGATCGATTTGGTGTTATATTTATACTTAACAAGTTTCGGTTACTATTAGTGTTAATCACATAAAAATTATTATTAGTATTATTACGTTAAACTTACTATTATATATGTATTTATTATTAATATTATTATTATCATTATTCTTATAAATATTAAAGTTATTATTATTATTATTATTATTATTATCTATTAAAATCACATTTTATCATTAATTACTAGCAACAATATTATTATAATTAATTTGTGAACTCGTTTAGAAATCGAACCAACATCGAGTATGGTATCGTTATTACTAGCAATATTATTCACTATTATTATCATTTTTTTTATCAACAACATTATAACTAATACTAAGATTTCTATTCTATAAATATTAATAATAATTGTTATATTTATTATACTATATTAGTATTATTAGAAATAGTTATTGTTATTATTATTATCTTATATATCTATATATATAAGTATATATATATATATATAAATATATATATAACATCTCTTTTTAGAATTATTATTATCATTACTATCTTATCATTAATAATATTATTATAAACTTTATTATCTATTCATTTTTATAAAACCGAACTCTTAAATTAAGCTCGTCTTGTTTCTATTTAATATTGGTTTAGTTATTTAAAAGTCCCAAATAAAATAATATTATTTTATTTTAAATTATCAATTAAGTACGAGTCCCTAATCATTAACAAATTAACCGGTAATCCGATTAACAACCTAACCTTCCTGTCCAATGTTTCAGATGTTGTTTCATTATGGTTTCAAGTTCATTAATGTTTTACTTATTCATTTTCAATTAGCTTTCAAGTGAGATTCGTTCGTTTCGTTCACAAGCTTTTTATATGTCGATCATTAATTAGTTCTCAATTCATCAATCGAGGTGAGTACTTTCATACCCCTTTTTTCATCTTTCGTTTTGGGGTGACATTTCATACTTATCAAACTAAATGTTTTATTTACTTGAATCTTTAAACCCACAAACGTGATTGTATACTTTACTTGAATAATTGCTCGATTTGGTGTTCTATGCTTACATGATTATATGCTTATGTGTTTATCGCTTTTGGATGGTGGAACTATAAATCCTAGACCATTTGGCAACCCCTCATGGCAAGGTGTCGTTAACGTAATGCAATCAACGATAATTATAAAATCCTAGTCTACTTGGCAACCCCTTGTAGCTAGGTGGTGCTAATGTGTTTAGCAATTGTCAATAAAATCATAGACTATTTGGCATCCCTTTATAGCTAGGTGTCGCTAACTTGTTTAGCGATAACTATTTTATCCAAATTTATAGCTTTTATTTATTGTTTTGTATATAAGTTTTTGTGGCTCTTTATTACTATATACTTATATGCTCAAACTTATGAATTGCTCACCAACCTTTGTGTTGACAAACTTTATTTTATGAAATGTTACAGGTTTGACTTTTGTTGACTCAAGGACTTGATGAAAACATTACCAAGACTATTAGGGTATTAGTAAAACGAATAATATAATTGTTACTTGTATTCAATTTGATCGTGTGAACGAGATGTGTTGATTAATGATTTGTTGAAATAAAATGAGTTGAATAATTATTGTCACTTTAAATAGTGTCTTGTGTATTTGACCAATCACGTTGCACCCGGCATGTTCCGCCTTTGGTCAGGGTGTGACAGATTGGTATCAGAGCCACAAGACTATAGGATAGGTGGTTAGACGTAACGACCTAGTATAGTCTTTACTTTAGGGTCCTTATACGTTTGCTTATACGTGTTTACCCTACTTGATTGTTCAATGCACTTGTTTATTTATATACTTATTTATTTTATCAAATCATAAATATACACATACACACACTTTCATAGTATTCCAAGGTATCCTTACCTTAAAACGCAAAAACATTAGTTTTTATTGTGTTTTATGGATCACGAGCTTAACTTGGATCCCGTTGTTTCAAATCTCCTTAAAGATTGTCTCATATGAGATAACCACTTTAAGTAGTCGAATGCGAGCGTTCCGCCCGCCATCCAAATTTTCGGTGTTAAAACAATAGAACTACGGTGATTTCGTAGACTAGCGTTTTGACATAACGTTGTATTCTGATTTATTGTTTTTGTTACAATCGTTATTTGAGTCGAAGACATGAAAAAGACGCGGTGGTACGTGCACATGTTTAGACTCCAACATGGTATTTTTGTGTTAAAGGTTTTTAGTGTCGGAATATCAAGTCATGGTGGTTCATGCACGATTTCTCCGCCTTTAAATGTTAAAACATTATTATTACGTTTCAAGAATTTAAACCATTTTTCCTTTATTTTGTTATAAATTCTTATCACAAGTCTTCATTTATAAATGTTATATATATTTTTTATATATATCTCGATTTTATATGGTAAAGTTTTTCACCAATTTTCTCATTTTGTTTTCACGATGATTTTTATTACAAATTTCGTTCATTATGATCTTTTCGATATTTGTTAAATATATGTATATATAGAGTTTGATCTATTCATAAATATTTTTAATATGCCATTTATTTTCATTAAGATGATTTACAAAAGAAAATCTTATTATATAAATTTCATCATATTAAGAAGGTTTTATGATAAATTTCACCTCAACTTTTTAAATAAAATTTTTCTTATTGTATAGACTTTAATTTGTCTTTAAAGTCCTCGTAGAAAAATTTTAAAAAAAAATTATTTTTGTAACAATTCCATTTATTTTGAACGATCACTTCAAAATTTTAATTATTTAAACTTCTCACGACATTTTTAATTATACTACATTATATAATACACGTGGTAAAAAAAATAAAAAATTTCACTACCCAAATTTATTTTCATAACAACTTTCATCATGCAATCTTTGGTTTACTATAAATTTTCACAAATAAAAAAATTTACATCATACGATTTTCCGCGTTTTAAAATTCTTATGATAGCTTTGCCATGATTTTTCAAGAAAGTCACAAACTTATAGCTTGTAATCCTTTTGAAATTCTCATGCAAAACTTCATATAAATTTTACTTTAAAGACCAAAAAAAATTGTTTACTTGTGATTTCTCGATTTGCAATGCCGGTTATTTTAACTTACTATAATATTTTCGTCACAAGATATTAAGTAACGAACTTGGTAAGAGAAAATTTTCATTTCGCAACTTTGTATTTCCAAAAACGACATTCATCATTTAATACTGAGACCTCATAACAAATTTCGACATTCAATTTACGCATTTTAAATTTCCTCATAAGCAAAAAAAAATTAAAAAAAAATAAAAAGAAATAAAAAAAATAAATTTTTTTTATTGTAATCTTTATAAAAAAAAGTGTTGTGTGATTCACACGCTCGGACCTCAAAAATTCTAGGTGTCGCTAACTTGTTTAGCGATAACTATTTTATCCAAATTTATAGCTTTTATTTATTGTTTTGTATACAAGTTTTTGTGGCTCTTTATTACTATATACTTATATGCTCAAACTTATGAATTGCTCACCAACCTTTGTGTTGACAAACTTTATTTTATGAAATGTTACAGGTTTTACTTTTGTTGACTCGAGGACTTGATGAAAACGTTACCAAGACTATTGGGGTATTAGTAAAACGAATAATATAATTGTTACTTGTATTCAATTTGATCGTGTGAATGAGATATGTTGATTACTGATTTGTTGAAATAAAATGAGTTGAATAATTATTGTCACTTTAAATAGTGTCTTGTGTATTTGACCAATCACGTTGCACCCCGGCATGTTCCGCCTTTGGTCGGGGTGTGACAACATTCTTGAGGAAGGCACCGTGGAGCATGTCCTGGCTTATCCCACCAATGTTCAAACTTTCGTCATTGAACCTGGTGATAAAATCTTCTATGGATTCATTATCCCGATGGATTCTGACTGGTCCCGCGTATGCTTCTTTTGTTGGCTGAACTGTTGTGAGAATTTCTTTACTAGATCATCCCAATGTAAGGCCCTGTTACCGGTAGCCCTACTTTCGTGTTGGATTTACTCATAAACGCAGTTCTAATATCAGAGTTAATTAAAAACATTCGCGGAATATAAAAACTTTAATAAAACATTTCATAACAATTCAAAACTTGTCTTAAACAACCAACTTGTCTTTCGAAAACTAAGTAATTAAAACATAACACGCTCTGAGCCTTCCGATGCCAGTCTCTTATTCAACGCCACGTGTCTCCTCAAGAGAGCTGCCTCATCCTACTCACCTGCATGCATACTAAAAGTCAGCTACGCTGAGTGAGTTCCAGTTAATCATACATTATACAATACACACAAACTTATATTCTTTCATTCATACTTTCATACTTTCTTTTGTACTAACTTGCTTTCATATCTTACGTTATAAAGAGCATTACGCCCTACATTCCTCGAGTATTATTAGGGCTCGGTACCCTCCTTCCTCGAGTATTATTAGGGCTCGGTACCCTCCTTCCTCGAGTATTATTAGGGCTCGGTACCCTCTTTCCTCGAATATTAGTAGGGTTCGGTTCCCTAGTTCTCGAATATTAGTAGGGTTCGATTCCCTCTTCGTTACCATACAACCATACATCATACCTCGAGTATTATTAGGGCTCGGTACCCTTTTCGTAACCATACAACCATCCTTTCCTTCTTTTATTAACTTTATCACGTTCATACACATAAGCAAACATATCATACTTACCTTAAACATAGCGTTACAACCTGACAGTACGTGCAATATCCGAAGATCGTTCACGTACCATCAAGCAATCATTCATACATTTCACATTATTCACATAAGGCATACACTTATCTCTTAGGATAAGCGTATTAACAAACATATTGGGTATGCACACAGCCCCGAAAACATAACACATAAATAGGGCTAGAAACTCACCTGAATACGGTTACGTTCACCGTTAATCGTAATCCCTTTCTTCAGTTGTGCACGGCTGACTGTATAATAAGTACACGTATCAATTAACTACCACTACTCATATCATCTTTCTAGTCTTAGCTACTACCCACAACGAACGGGGGTCCGGGGGCAGCGCCCCTGGCAGCGGGGTCTAGGGGCGGCAGCCCCTAGCAGGGTCCAAGGGGCAGAGCCCCTGGCTGGGGTCGAGCTGCCAGGTCAGCTTGGAAAAATTTTATTTTCATTAACTTTCTTAACGCATTTCCTATTAGGATTTTAAGTTACTATTTTATTCACCTACTCATTCGTTAGCCCGATTCGGTACCTTAAAATGCATGTTAAGTGAACTTAACTTAAGCGAACTTAAGGTTCGGCGAACTTAAGACTCGGCGAACTCAGAGTCCAGCGAACATATGGTTCATCGAAGTTAATAAGGTAGGCGAACTTGCTTGTAGCGAACTTAACATCAAGCGAAGTTAGGTTTGGCGAAGTTAACCTTAAGCGAACATATGCCAGGCGAAGTTGTCAGGGGTGAACTTGGCTGGCGAACTTGCTTGAAGGCGAAGTTGGCTTGCATGCGAAGTTATTCAGCATTCGCCTCTGTTCATTCGTAATCACCAGAATCACCCTCGTTTCATCGAGAAATTCTTGGATATGACGTTAACAAGTCCCGCGATCATTTCCATGGCCTTGTTCGGGTAAAACTTAGCCCGGAATGACGTAAAGTTTGGACCTTTATGGTAAAAACGTTCAATACAAGATTTACGGTTTATCCTATACGAACCGTATCTGTTTATGGGTTCATTAGATTCGTCCTAGCATCAAGTTCGTTACTTTACGTTTCGTTTAGAGCCGATCTATTATAGTTTCAAGTTTCATGGCTAACCGTTTATTAAAATATGAACTTTAAGATCGAAATCATTCCTTTATGTTTTCGTTTTGGTTTCGGTTAGCTAGCTTATGAACTTTGGATCTTGTATAACTCTTGAATCACGTTTTCTTGCTCAAATTTCACCTCTCTCTCGCTCGGCCGCGTATGGTGTGTGTGTTTGGAGTGTGTAGAGATTAAGATGGAATGAAATGAGGTTTAGGGTTTTATGGTGGTTTAGGAGGATATTTATATTCCCCAAGGCCCATGGACCTAAAGCCCGTTACCCTTTAATCCATCTTATTTAATCCCAATCCATGATCTTTTCTTTATTTAGCATAAATTAATTATTAACACTCGATAACTAAACGCAACTTTCTTTATTTAATACTAGAATCATTTTAGGATGTTACACCCAACTAGAGATCTGACCTTCAGGGAGTTTCTCGAACCATTCCCTCGCTGCCCCTGTTAGTGTTAATGTGAACATATGACACCAATAGGGGAGCGTCCACCCGCTCACACCACCTACCGCTACGAAGTTTTGCAGATGATCACTTGGATCAGTCATGCCATTGTATTACCCACCGTTGTAGGTATCTTAGCATTGACAGGGAAAGGTGCTGTAGCAATACTGGCTATGAATTTTGATTTCTCGGCAAAGGCTGCCGGACGGTATGGCTTGGTGAAATCTTCCTCAGCATCGCTGTGATAAATGGTATGGCGGACGACGTCATGCGGGCGACTGCTTCTTGCCCTCGTACTCAATTCTGCTATCACCCGTGTAGAAATTGTAGTCTCTCGGGTGATAAGTTGAGTCATAACTATCATATTCATCAAAGTGAGAAGGCATCCGCATGTCCATGCGAGGACGAGGGCGTAACCTCCGTGGTTCAACAAATTCTTGTTGGGTTTGCTGACTGTAGCGGATCTGACTTCCCCTCACCATTGGAGGAGGGGAAAGAGATATCCGAGGAGATTCTTCGTAAGTCAGAGCACGAGCATGGAGGTGTGCATTTCGCACCCTACGCTCGTACTCCGCTCTCAGGCTCTCTTGTTGAGCCTGAAGCCATTCATCCGGGGACAATTGTCCGCCGGGTCTGGAATTACGACGATGAGATCTCGCCATATCAGAATCGCCGGAATCATCTTCCAGATCTAACACTGAACGAGTTTGGCGAGTGTCTCTCATGATTCGACCAATGTCACCTAGATTAGATCCCTCTGGTGCCGTCACATGACCTAACTCAGGAGGAGTTAGTCCAATTGGAATTGGTTCAGTTGGATCAACAACACGCTCGAGGGTACGGCCACCTGGTGTTGTCTCGGTGTTTCGTGAACCCGGAGCTGTCCTACATGCGAATATACTGGAAGCAAAACCCTCAGGTGCTTCAGTATTAATGACACGTGATGTTTGTGCAGGAGTTCCTGTCGGCCCCTCAGGAAGTTTACTCATACTTTAAACGGACCGAAAAACCAACGAATGAAAAATTGTGCAGTTCTAACACCAAAACGGATGACGCTAATGAAGAAACACATATTCGATCCCCGGGTATGGGTCCTGGATCCAATGAATCCACAGGGTAAAATACAAATAACTACTAACTCGGTATGAGTACAACTTCCCAAAGTCCAGTGACCGGAACCTGCAAAACAGACACCGTGAGTCTCGTTACAGGAAAGAAAAGAGGAGGGGTACCCTCCTGCGTGAGAATCAGTAACGTTTGTAAAGGAGAAAGTACTGTAAACTAAGTAGACTAAGTGTAGTCAGAATGATTATGAGTGAATGAATGTGTACCTCATATGGTTTGACGAGGTATTTATAGCCGAAGGATCAGGAAGATGATTGGACCAGCTGTCCTCTTCTAGAAGGTCTCAATAACCGCCTGGACGCGTGTCCTCTTGTGATAGGTTGAGCTATACGTCCCATGTGCATGGGTATAACAACCTGGACACGCGTCACCCAATGATTGGACGGATTGCACCCTGGCCATGTGCACGGTTATAACAATCTGGCAAGGTGTCCTTTGCTCATTGGCTGGTAGGTCACGTATTCTTCAAGTAACAACCATGGTCACTCTTATAGAGTATAGTTAATTGATGACAACTGTCCCATTGGCATTGCCTTCGGGTCATTCTGGCGGGCAAACGTCATGTCCTGCGGATGACTTCTGAGGGTGTCAGGATGCTTCCGCGTATGGTACGAGGACGTTCTTCCTTTATCGTAATATGCGGGTGATCCATATGTCCCGCGGGTATTATGTGAGGAGTTCCTCTATGACCCGCGGATGATACTTAAGGGTATTTGGGTCTTTTTGGTTACCTAAATGTGACAAAGTCAAATCATAAACACAAATATGATTAAACTCTCATTCATAGATAACACACGTACAATGTGACAAAGGCAAAACATAAAATAAAAATCTTAATTACACTGTCCCATTTTCTTCCTTCCGATCCACATCTTGCGATTCAAATACTCGTACACGAAAACAGTCTCCAAATCAAACATTCATTCCAACAATTTCTTCTTCAAACAAACTAACAAAGCATTAGTCAGTCATCAAACAACACTCCTCTGTCCGTCTGTCGTATTAGTCTCACAAGAACCAATCTTTTTCACAAACCCATCAAAACCCAGATCTTAATTCACCAAACCCTTTTCCCAATTTCCCCCTAAATTATTAGGTCTTCAGATCTTATTAAACCCCTCTGTTTCTTGATTCACTAGTATGGCATTTGCAAGATAAGATAATATATATGGTCATCCGGTTCAGATCAATGAAGCGTTGGATCGGTTTTGTTTTTGTCATCTTCTACTTAACTCCTTCTGGGGTCTTTGCAATTGATAATAATTTTAATCAAGCGTAAGTAATCTCACTTTATTGAATATTATTTTGATAAAATTGTTAGCAGTATTGTTTTGTGTTTATGCTAGCTAGAATAATATTTATGTGAAAGTTCTAGGTTTGACTTATATAGAGTTAGGGGGTGTTTGGGATTCCTTATTTTGCCTCCTTATAACTTTTCATTAAGTTTCATTAAGTTAATAAGTTACAAAAAAACTTTTCCTCTCACAATATAAGCAATCCCAAACACCTTATTACTTTTCAATAAGTTATAAGTTGGTGAAAATAAACAATCCCAAACACCCCCTAAAAGTACAGTTTTTGATAACTAGATTACAAGATGTGTTTAAAATTTATGGTGATACCTATGTGTTTTCATTTAGGTACTTGATTTTTATTTAGGCCCGTACATGAACTGAACGAACACAAATGGAGCATGTTCATGCTAGTTCGTTTAACTTAACTGAACAAGCGAATGGACACATACAAGTAAAAGGACAGAATGTTCTTGTTTGTGTTCCTTCGTTAATAGTATAAACACATGGTTCATGAACGAAAACGAACGATCATAATAAGTGCACATAGATGAATGAACAAATGTTTAAGTTTAAGAGCAGTCAAAGTACTGGTTTTGATAACTTTGACCTTTTTTTGGCGTAATTGTGTGAAATGCTTTATTCTGTAGAATTGAATGATTAGTAATATTAAAGTCATAGATATATGATGTTAATTCTTTATTGAGATGTTTAAACATCTTGTTAGGTCATTTAACATTTTACATATTATCCTTGACTTCAAATGTAATTATTCTAATCTTATTTTGTTACAGATTTCCAATAATTGAACCCGATCCTGGTCATACAAAGCTTCGTCTTTCTAGTGAAGGACTCGAGGCTATTAAAAGAATAACCAACCCTATTGCAGCCGTTGCTGTAAGCTTTATAATCTGGTTTCATATTTTATAGAACTTTTTTTTTATTTACTTTTGGTACATTTTTTTATAAGGGTATCTTGAATTATTGACAGGTGATTGGTCCATATCGTTCTGGAAAGTCTTTTACACTTAATCAGCTTCTTTCACTTTCTTGTTATGAAGGTGTGAGCAGTATTACAATTTTGCCGCATATAAATTGATATTTATTTTATTTGATAAAGTTACATGCTTTAAGGTTTGACATATTGCAGGTTTTGGTGTTGGCCATATGCGTGACACTAAAACGAAAGGTATTCACTGTAATTTATAATTATTAGGATTCTTTTATTATAGATTATAATAAATTGGATTTAATATTTAATATTTTGACCTGTCCCAAAAATACAAGGTTTATTATTCTTTAAAATGGTTCATTTTTAAATTTATCTAATTGGCTATTAGCAAGGTTACAAGATGTATCTGAAATTGAATTTTATTCATGAGTGTTCTCATTTTATCTAATTAAGGGCTATTTTAGGTACTTTATTATTCATTGACTTTTATTGAACTAATTTATGTACAAATTTAATTATTTTTATATATTTTTTAGTTGTAATTTATATATAGCATAGCATATATTATTATTTTTTCCACAGGTTTATATATAATAAAATAGTAAATATTATTATACAAAAATCTATCTAGTACATTAAGTTAAAATGTTATAAATAACATGCTCGTTTTGGCTTGCGAGTGAGCTTGAGCTCGATAAGTGAAGCTATGGCTCAGGCTTGTTTAAGCTCAGCTTGATTCGAGCTTTTAACAAGCTGATCTCGAGTAGCTCACGAGCCAGATTAGCTTGTTCACACCCCTAGTTACATTCGCGTTGTTGAATAAAAAATTTATCTTGTGTAAGTTTTCTAGTTAAGAGTGCTTTCATGTTGCTTACAGTTTGTTTTATTGTTTATAGGAATATGGGTGTGGGGAACTCCAGTTGAAATGGATATTAACGGAGTGAAAACGTCTGTATTTTACCTTGATACTGAGGGATTTGAAAGCATAGGGAAATCAAACATCTATGATGACAGGTGTCTTAAAAAGTTTTATTTTGATCTTTTTTATTTTTCTTAATGCTTTATAACCATGCATTTTTTTTTATGTTTTTTCAGGATATTTGCTCTTGCTACAGTTTTGAGTTCGGTCCTTATTTACAATTTACCTGAAACCGGTAATTTCTTTTCTCTTCTATTTATTTATTCATTTATTAGTTTTTTCAAACTTGAAAGCATCATTTTAGGTTTATATTTTTCATTTTTGTTTTTAGATACGTGAAGCTGATATATCAAGATTGTCATTTGCGGTTGAGCTTGCTGAAGAGTTCTATGGAAGGTTAGTGCCTTTTTATGAATTATGTTTTCATTTGATGATTATATGCGTTTCGAAAACTAATTATTATTTTTTTGTAATTTCTTGTGAATGAACAGAGTTGAGGTAAAAGTTTGACCAACTTGGATGTCTTCTTCAAGTGTGTATTCTTTATTTTTATTAAATAAAAGGGTAATAGGCTTAATAATATTTTAGGGGCAAGATGTGGCGTTTGAACCAGCTAAATTATTGTGGCTTATACAACGTGACTTTCTACGTAAGTTAATTTTATCTCTTTCTTTTTATGTAAGTTAGAGGTGGAAATATTGATCCGTTATATTTAAATGTGTTAAATTGGGTTAAGTTTTACGTTTAATTAGTCAAACGAGTTAAGCTAAAAGATTAAACTAAAAAGAAAAAGGGTCAAATGTGTAATAATTTGGTTAATCATTAATTAAGAAAAAAAACTTAGGCCCAAAGTTTGAGGCCCAAGTTCATTATTTTTTGCTTTTTTCGCCCAAAATTTTCAATCTCAAATGGCAATACCAAAATGAGAACCGAACTCATTGTGAAAACTGAAAAATTCGAGACCGAATGGTTTCAGAAACAAAATGAATTTTTGTTTTTGGTTTGAGCCCAAAACCAACTCATGTAAACCCCTAGATGGTGACATGTTTTGACCAGTTATGCAACCCTCCCGACTTCTAGTATGTCACCCTTAATTTTGCTTTTCTATTTAATTTCATAGTTACCTCATAATGTCTATGAACCCATCTATGTGAAGTGATTTGAGTTATATTTATATATAATTCGTCAAATTGAGAAAATAAATTCAGCTGAAAAAGGAAACAGGTCAAATGGTTCGTAAGTTCAAAATACTTTTTTAACAAAAATGTATCATTACTTTTAATACAGTTTTTCAATAATATATAGTATATTAATTATTAATGAAATTTAAAAGAGAACCAAAAAAGGTGTTCACGGGCACCCTTTTGTTGTAGTTTCATCTTTTTGAAATCCTATATGAAAGATCATATTTTTATTATGGATAGATATACCATATCTTTTGCACTATAACCTATTAGTTAACATTACTTTTATTGTTACAGAGGGAAAATCTGTAAAAGAAATGGTGGATGAAGCTCTACGACATGTACCTAATTCTAATGGTTAGTTTTCTTCTTTTTCATACTAAAATAGATGCAATATTATTGTTATCAGTCAATTATTCAAAACAGAGGACCTTTTTATCAGTGTTAATTTATATTTCTAATCATTAACGCGCTTTGTTTTTCAGGTGACAAAAATATTGACCAGGTACCAACTTTATTCAAGTTTTTGTACACATGTTTGAACTTTGAATTATATAATTCAATATTGGAATTTATTTTTGGTGTTAAAATAGGTCAACCAGATTCGCAACTCACTAGCTATTATGGGTGATAATAGCACGGCTTTCAGCTTACCACAAGTACGGTCTTTATAAACATTAATCTGAATGAGTCAATACAGGGTCGGTTCGGTAATGAGTCAAGCGGGTCACTTTTTGGTGGGGTCAGCTGGTCTGAACCAGAATACTTGATCAACTTTTGTCTTATATACAATACATATTCAGTGTGTCAGATATAGGGCTGTAGACAAGATGAGCCGAACTAAGCCTGATTGGGCTTGGCTCGGATCCTTTACAAAGCAAGCCTTTGTTTATCTTAACAAGCTGAAATGTTGAGCTCGAACTCGGCTCGCCAAAAGCTCGAGCCAACTGTTTACTCAAAAGAAGAGAATTAAATGTTTTCTGTATGATTTACACACACACACACACATCATGTATATAAACTTAAAAACAATTTTTGTAACATACACATAATGCAGAATTTATAATTTATATATAAAAATATGAGCTTTGCTTTTAAAAGAACCAAACGAGATTTTTCATTAGAAAAATGGCATATGGCTTTTAAATACAAAGTGTGTGTGTGTGTATGCATGTATGTGTATTTGGGCTTTGATTTAAACGAGCGAGCCACTATCTGACCTTGGCTTGGGCTCGGTTCGTTTACAAACCGAGTTGGGCTTGGCTTGTTTACAAATCGAGCCAATTTCAACTAAGTTGCAAGCTTTTTGTGCACCCCTAATCAAATATGATTATGAAATTTAAGTTATGTTAATAATAAACTAATGTTTGTAAATATCATGACTTGGGAGGTTTCATGCATTAAAAACACATTTTTGGGCAACTTTCATTTCACCCGTTTGACCCAACAGGGAAAAAAACATAACTCAAGTAGACCCATTCATAACTAAACTGGTCAAAATGGGCACCTCTACCGAGTTTACGCACATTAATTCAAAACATTTATTCATTAGACAGTTTCATCATTTTTTAATATTTTTATTCTTTTATTCTGAGCAGCCGCATCTCCAAAGGACAAAACTTTGTGACTTGAAAGACGAGGAGCTTGATCAAAGTTATGTTAAAAAGAGAACAATTAAAAGAAGTTGTTAAATCCGTTATCCGTCCAAAAATCGTACAAGGCAAAACACTTAACGGAAATGAGTTTGTAGCGTTTCTTGAAAAGGTGTGTTTGTAGCGTTTTTTATAACACTTAGCGTGAAAATGGGTCTTTTTAAGTTAATTATGCAGATAGTCTATGTGGTTTGGGCAAAGTAACACCGTTAGGGTCTAACGTTTAGAATTTTGTAAGTTTGGGGTTTCTTTTAACTTCATGCAAAATGATATTGCACCCCTGTAATAAAGTTTGACAAGTTTCTTTTATCTGAATTGTAAACTAATGGGTCCATTTATGTAGTTTACCTAAAAAATAATAAATTAAGTAAAAATTCCTAACCTCTGGTATTCAAGGGTAAAAGAGTCATTTTACATAAGCTTAACGGAAGTTAGCCCTAGACCCCAAACTTGTTACAGGGACCATTTTTGTAATTACTCTTTTATTTATGAAGAACTTAAATGTTTTTTCCCCCAGATTTTGGAAGCTTTAAACAAGGGTGAGATTCCATCTACAGGGTCGCTTGTTGAGGTATTTAACAAGAAAATATTGGAAAGATGTTTAAAGTTATACGAGGATCGTATGACAAAATTGGTTTTACCAGTTTCCGAGGAATCTTTACAATCAATCCATGAATCTTCTAGAACCGAATCTTTGAAATCTTTCGATGAACAACATTTTGGGCGTCATCACGCCAAGAAATCGGTCGAAGCACTCGATCAAGATATTGAAAAGGTAAGAACTTTAGCATTTTGTTTGCATGATCTTTAATAGAATTCTTATTATTGTTATTTGTTTGGCAGATGTTTAAGAATTTTGTGATGGCAAATCAATATCAGTCTTCAAAATTGTGTGAGTCACTATATACATTGTGTGAGGACAAAATGGACCAGTTACAAGTACTCAAACTACCATCAATGGCTAAATTCAATGCGGGCTTTCTTCAATGCAACCAAAGTTTTGAAAAAGTGTGTGTTGGACCTTCTAAGACAATATATGAGCAACGGATGGTTAAGGTTGGCATATTCTTTCTTTTTCTGTTAATGTTCTTGTTATTATTATACTATTGTCATTTATAAAGACGCATATATCAATGTAGAGACGTCTAATGTGCAAAATGAGTTCGGTTGAAATGGGTCTGCTCTAGTTGACACACAACCTCTTTTTTGACTTTTTTTAGGATTAGTTAGTTTGTTAATCGTAATTACAGAAACATAATATAATAATAATAATAATATAATTCTTTAAAAGAAAATGATTTAGAAGATTGTATGCTTCAAAAATATACTTTGGCCGGACTTTCAACCCTATTGACCAGCTCCTCTTCTTATCAGTTAAATGCTCTTATGTGATTCATTTATCAAACCGTTCCTCAAGGGTGAAACGGGTTGGGTTGAAATGCGTCACTTTTTTATAGAGCTCAAAATGGGTCGGTCCGGTTGACCCATAATCTCATTTTTGACATTTTTTATAATAGATTGTTAACGTGATTACGAAAACATAATTCTGACAATAATAATAGTAATCTAATTCTTTGAAAGAAAACTATCTAGGTGCCTGTATGCTTTAAAAAAGGTCCCTGATTTACCTGTTTTTATTCGCTAAAATTTTCATGTGATCAATTTGACATAAAAGTAAACCAAATCGACCCGTTCATAAGTAAACATTTATAAATCTGTCATCTCTAGTTTAAACAAATAATGACCAAAGTTTTATTTACCTTTTGTTTGGGCTAAACTATTTTTCTTCTTTTATTGAATTTGTGATTTGTTAATGTGCAGATGATGGGAAAGTCAAAGTCTTTGTTTATAAAGGAATATAATCACAAATTATTCAACTGGTTGGTGGTCTTTTCACTTGTGATGGTGATCGTGGGCCGTTTTGTTATTAAATTCATTTTGCTTGAAATGGGGGCGTGGATACTTTTTATATTTTTGGAGACATACACGCGGTTGTTTAGGTCACCTGAATCTCTTTATTACAACCCCGCTTGGCACGGTATTGTAGCAACTTGGGAAACACTCGTTTACAGCCCGATTCTTGATTTAGACAGGTAAAACAAGAATTTATTTTTTTGGTTAAAATCACTAGTTTTTTTTATTTTTAATTTTTTTAATCTGAATTTGTTAATTCCTGCATTTTTAAGCAATTTGTGTATTATTTGTTAATTGTATATAATAAATACGCTCTACTATGTTTTGACTTTTGCAGTCAAACATACTGTTTTGTAGTCAAGCATAGATCTTTTATAATATTCGAGTTTTTATTGGGTACAGATGGGCGATACAAATCGGATTTATTGCATCAGTATTGTTAATTTACTGGCGATGTATTGGAAGAAGGAAACGTGGGCCCCATTCTTTGTTACCGTTGTACAACAGCAGTTCAAAAGTTCGGGATAGATCGGAATAGTAGAGCATGGTAGCATTTTGACTCTGAACATGTGGGAAGAAAGCTGTGAATTTTGTGACGTGGGTTGGTGGTTGATATATGAATATGAATTGGTTATACGTTTAATATGAATTTATAGAACATGTAGCAGTTTTGAGTTGAAAGGATACATGTAACTTTTAGAAATTTGAAATCATTTGTATGATTGCAGAGGCACCAGTATTTTGTTTAAGTTGTGCCTGCTCAATTTATGTGACATAACGGTACCAAAATGCAACCGACTTAATGGTGTTTTTTTTTCTTCGACTGTGTAGCAGACTAAAATCCTATTATTATTATTAGTACACTTATAAATTCTATCATGTTATGTAATTTTTATTGTGACAAATGTTATTTAACGTGCTCTTTGATATCATCTATGATGTTCTTTTCATTTTAAAAATTCAAATAACTATAATTCTTACTTAGTGTATCAATGTATATTGTTGCTTGTACCAAGTTATCTTTTAAACTTTCCCAGCATGTGAACATGTAAGAACTCCTGTCATGATCCTTAGTTATCGATTTTCTCCGGCTTAACCACGTTCTAATGGGATATTTTCTCAACTTGGTAGTGTACATGTAAATGTAGCGTTTAAGGGTCGGTTACAAATTAATTTATTACCTAGCTAAAATGATAATTGAGATAAAAGAATGAAAACAAACATTTATATTAATAAATCTTGAAAATACTTTTTTGTTTAAACATCAACTTTTTTATATATTAGGTGTTTTGAAACTTTCTTTTTATTATGAAAACCTTTTAAAAGCCTTACAAAAAACAATGATTTTTTCAAGAGTGGAATGTGATAGTTTTATATCTGATTTTTTAGATGAGAGGGTATGACGAGTAGAAAATAGAGTATGATTATGTATTCAGTTTTCATTCTCGTTTTAAACCAAATCCATATTAAGTAAACACATTTTTGGTTCTACGAAACTCATTTTGATTCCCATCTTGTGAAACTTCAAGTTATCGATTTAAAACAAAAACCTAACTGCACTATCATTTAGTTTTTGGTTCGCTTTTCAGTTTCTACCTGAATATTCAAACCAATAGAGCCGAAACCCAAACCAGAGAACAGCCAAACTTGCAGAGTAGTTGGTCATTGTGAGATTTATATAAACTACCCAATTTCCATCACTTTCAACTTCCATAACAAAAATGTCCAACAAAATTCCATAAATTATTTAAGATCAGACAAAATCTTATTAAAAATATAACACAAGATTCATTTGAAGTTGCGTTGCCATCAAATCAATGCGGATTTTAAAGATTTTGTGAATTCTTCTAGCTTTTTAAGGCCTTCTTCAGGAGACGTTGCGTCACCTAATATTTTGACCACCGCACTGCCCACAATCACCCCATCAGCTCCCCATCCAGCCACCTGCATGCAATAACCAACAATTAAACCCAAAAACTATACCATCTCGTTGCTGACGTGGCACCACATCCTTTTTTTTTGTGTTATAGGATTGATAATTTTAATAGTACATTTCTATGATCGTTCCAACTTCCAACCAACCTGACCTGAAAAGATGACCCATTTTGACCCATTATCCAAGCCACCAACTTTTATTGGTGTCACTTGTGACGGGCTTGTGGGTTGAACCGTTAAGCCTGAACACGAGCCTTATTTTCTCTAGCACAACACAAAACTAACATGAGATTCACAGGTTTAGGTTTCATCATATAAACGAGTTTAGGTCAGTTTTAAGTCGAACCATTTTAGTTAAACGGGTCACGTTCATGTCAGCCCAGCAGGTTCACAGGTATCATGACAAATTATAACTAAGAAGAAAAATGACATAAATTTATATACTTAAAATGTAATTTTTTACATATATTAGCATTTTTTGTTGTAAAAATGTAAATTTAAAGTTTGGGTAAGCTGTAAGCAAAAACAAAAACAGGGAAATAAAAACTCAGGTCAAACGGGCCGTATTCGTGTCAACCCGCAAACACGCATGTCGTGTCGGGTTTAATTAGCTGACATGATTTTTGGATTTGGGTCGTGTTCGGATTCGGGTCAAATTTTCAAGTTTATGTCAGGTTGGGCCCGCCAACTCGCAAACATGGCCCATTTAACACCGCTAAACCAACCCTTACCCGGACACACTTAAAAAACCTTATAACACTACACGACATGTTTAAACCGTTTATTGACAGGGTGTAAACGAGTCATTAAATTTTAAGTGTGTTGAACGGGATGGTGAGCTGTAATAAACGGGTTAATCAGTATAATTAAACTAGTTAAATAGGTCAACCAAAACAAGACCGTTACTTTGGGTTGACTCACCTGTTTCACATGCTCGGGTGTAGAAATGCCAAATCCAACAGCCACAGGCTTACTCGATTCCTGTCAAGGATCAAATAAATATATTATATTAAACAGAAAATTCATCCAGCCAAAATATTTATTTACATCTTATTACTTAAATATATGAAAAAAAGTTAATAGTCTCAACAGAACAAACCGCTTTAATTTCCTGCAGCAGAGATTGAACTTTCCCGCTTACTGAAGTACGAGCCCCCGTCACTCCAATAGAACTCACCTATATCACATTTTTTGTAGTTTTATCACAATATGTTACCATTAAAAGATGTTTATAGCATTTAAATTTAAATAATACAAATGCTTAAACAAAATTAATGAAACTTACAAGGTACAAAAATCCCTTGGTAGCTTCAACAATTGCTTTCATTCGTTCTCTTGGAGTAGTAGGCGTTGTTAATAACACCTTAACAAATAATGAAATTTATTAACCTAATATACATTATTATATTTTACATATAGTGTATAAAAATCAAAAGTTAATACGTAATATTATGTAACCTACCAACTCGATGTTATGTTTGGAGGCTTCTTGTCTTAAAAGCTCGGTTTCTTCCAGAGGAACATCCGGCACCACAAGTCCTAATAACACACACAAGCACAGTTGACTGGTCAAACCACAAAGAAATCATTGACTATTATCAATATATAGAGTTAAAATCAAGTGTGATCTAGCTTATTATAAGTTACCATGCACTCCAACTTCTTTCACAGTAACCATAAACTTCTCCACTCCACGTTTAAGAATTGGGTTGTAATAAGTAAACAAAGCAATCGGACACGATAGTTGTGGTATCACCTAAATAGAGATAAAATTATTAATACAAAACAATTATAAAAAAGCTACAAACGCTCACGTTTAATAAAGGGTACCTGTTTTAACATATTAAGAATGGAATCAAGATTTGTGCCTCTTGCTAATGCTCGTGTGGCTGCAGCCTGCATGAAGAAATATAAAAATATGAATACAAAATGTAGGTTTGGAAAAATGTTTAATAATTAAAGATTATTTAACAAAATGATGCATTTAACCTGAATAACGGGCCCATCAGCTAACGGGTCAGAATACGGAACACCTAATTCAATAATATCCAAAGTGTATTAATGATGCATAAGGCTCCAAGATCATTTTATACAAACAACTATATATTACTGAAAGATCAACAATTTTTATATTAATGAATTTATACTTTTGCAATTGCATTTGACCTTTATAAGAAAAATCAATAACTTAATGCAAAAAAATATATATCACCGGAGATACACTTTTGCAGTTACATTTGACCCTTTTATGAAACATCAGTAACTTTATACAAAAATTTATACATAACTGAAAATTATAATTTTGCAATTACAGATATTTACATCTTATCCTTTTATAAAAGATCAATAACTTTATACAAAACATCATATATCACTGAAAATATTGGAAATGCATTGACCCTTGTTATAAAAAAATCAATAAACCCTAATCAAGCCAATGATACATGTTTGAATTTATATATAAACTTTTTAAGTGCTTGAAATTAAAAAAAAAAAGATAACTTTTTTTTAGTTATTTGAAGTCAGAGTGTTGGTGCACATTTTGTGGCCGTCGCTTGGCGAATAGTTTAGAATGTTTATGTTGTATGCTGTACACCTAGGTAGTGGTTCACGCTGAAAGTGATCCATTTGAAAGAGCATTTTCAAATGGATACTCATTCGATCGAACCAGTTTCTGATTCGATCGAATGAGTCTGCCATTCGATCGAATAGGACTCATTCGATCGAATGAGTCCTGACCGAATGGCAGCGGGTATAAATACCAGCTTTCAGTCGTGAACAGAAAAGGTTTTCGAGGTTTTTGCCTGCCCGGAGCCCAGGTGCTGTCCGGATGAGGGGGGAGGCCATGCTCGACCTCCCCCTGCCATAGATCGTGATTTCTCTGTTTAAACAAGCATGTAACCGTTCGCGTTTATCAATAAAGTGTTTGTTTTTATCTTTGATCTGTGGTTGAAACCTTCCGTCCCGAACCTGCTCGGATCGTCACCGGTCCAACAATTGGTATCAGAGCCACGGTTACCGCTAGAAAGGTCTAACAACCGATCTAGCAAGCCGAGCTCTTGATTTTCTGCGTTCTGGACGTTAAACTGTTGGTGTGTTCTTCGTGTTCTTCGCGTTTTCTGGGCTGGCGTTGAAGGAGTCGAATCAGTACATTCGATCGAACGAGTTCCCCATTCGATCGAATAGGCCTATTCGATTGACTGATTCGATCGAATCAGTCTTCCCGCTCAAAAGTGTCAAATTCAAACGCAAGTTTTCCCGCCCATTCGATTGACTTCATTCGATCGAATCAGATTGTATTCGATCGAACTGGTTTTCCCGCTCAAAGTGTCAAATTCAAATAGCTGATCGAACCAGTTCTTCATCCGATCGAATCTGTGCTTCATTCGACCGAACCAGTTCTCATTCGATCGAACGTGTTCCAGACCAAAAAAAAAAAAAAAAAAAAAAAAAAAAAAAAAAAAAAAAAAAAAAAAAGTCTGGAACGCCTGCTTACACGAAAATTTGCCCAAGCCATTTTTATCAGTCGGGAAGTCTTCTGAAAAAGTTTGGCGAAAATAAAATTTTTTTCGACAAAATTTCCGGGAAATTTTCGGTTAATTGTCGGGTCAGTGATGAAGATTTTTCTGGACATCCTATACATGTTGATCACATTCCAGAAAAAGTTTGGTGACAGTGAAATTTTCACTGATATTTGCCGGCAAAGTCAGAGCGTTTAAATGTTTAACGGTTAAAGCGGCAAATTTGAAGATGAACAAAGCACAATTACCTGAAGGAATTATCGTCTACAAGTTTAATGGATAACCCCTTGTTCATTGAGCTTCTACAGTGGTGATTGTTATAAGAACACAGAAGAACAGAGAAAAGTGATTACTGATGAGGTATGATGTTATTGTGGGGTAGTCAGGAGCATCTGACTATTTATGGGCCAACCAAGTTTAATTTATTGTCCGCATTCTGAAGATTCTGCTTTGTGGAGAGAATCTGAGTTTGAGTTATTGTGGGGTAGTCAGGAGCATCTGACTATTTATGGGCCAATCATGTTAAATATTTATTTTCCGCATGTGAGAATTCCGCTTAGTGGAGGGAATTCTGTTGAAAATTGGTGATTCGCAATCACGAAGTTAATGATGTGTCTTTGTCTCCGATGATGAATCTGCATACAAACTAATCTGTTTAGGGGGAGTAGCTGTGGATTGGAAGCCTCTGTCATTTGTCCAATACATGTTGGTGAAGTAACCGTGTGGGTGAAGATTCGCCGATAGTAAGTCGCGCAGCGGAAGCGTGCATGTATTGTCATGTCTATATATTGGGATACACGTCAACGTCTGAGGGGGAATTTCTACAGTTGGTTGTTTTAAACAGATTATTTAGTCTGAAGATGTCAGCAATGGAGAACACTTTGCATCATTAACCGAGAGTTCAGTCTAAGGGGGAATCTTGCTGCAATGATGGTATTCTTCAACGTGATTATCAAGATAAAGCAGAAGATTTGACTGAAGATTGCAAGAGGTGTCTACAGCAATTCGCAAGCAACGTCCAAGGGGGAATTTGTTGGTGCACATTTTGTGGCCGTCGCTTGGCGAATAGTTTAGAATGTTTATGTTGTATGCTGTACACCTAGGTAGTGGTTCACGCTGAAAGTGATCCATTTGAAAGAGCATTTTCAAATGGATACTCATTCGATCGAACCAGTTTCTGATTCGATCGAATGAGTCTGCCATTCGATCGAATAGGACTCATTCGATCGAATGAGTCTGCCATTCGATCGAATAGGACTCATTCGATCGAATGAGTCCTGACCGAATGGCAGCGGGTATAAATACCAGCTTTCAGTCGTGAACAGAAAAGGTTTTCGAGGTTTTTGCCTGCCCGGAGCCCAGGTGCTGTCCGGATGAGGGGGGAGGCCATGCTCGACCTCCCCCTGCCATAGATCGTGATTTCTCTGTTTAAACAAGCATGTAACCGTTCGCGTTTATCAATAAAGTGTTTGTTTTTATCTTTGATCTGTGGTTGAAACCTTCCGTCCCGAACCTGCTCGGATCGTTACCGGTCCAACACAGAGTCAAAAGTCAAAACACACAAGTCAATTACAATTACATGATTATTTGATTCTTATTCTTCTGAGTCACATCACAATAATAACTTTCAAAAATTCCTAATTAAACATCCCTGAAGAAACACTAATGGACCCCGAGTAGATTATGGATAATCTGGGGGTTAAATAGATGTTTCCCACGAGGGTTAGTTCCGGCAAAGATGGTTCTGATGACCTGCAAAACAGACACCGTGAGCTCGTCACTGAGAAGGGGGGGTACCTCCTTGTGACCACCCTCCGGCGTGAGAATCAGACTAGATTGCTCTTGAATATGTGTATATTAAGAGAAATGACTAGAGCAGATATGATGGTATGAGATGAGATGATCCTACCGTTCCAAGGTGTTGGAGTATTTATAGCCGAAGGTAGGTTTCCAAGAAGGTACAGCCGGCTGAATAGTATTCCTGTTCTGCCAACTGTGGGCTACGCACGTGCCATGCTGGTAGTTGGTGGGTAGGCAGCGGCTGATAGTGACCAGGCCGGCTGTGTACTATTCCTGTTCCACCAACTGCAGGCTACGCAGGTCCTCCGACAGGTTGGTGAGTAGGCAGCGGCTGATAGTGACATACAGTACAAGGGCATGCTGTTCGTCATACTGTTGTCAGTGAGCTGTCGTATCTTTGGTCAGATCTTTTATCCATACCTCGTCAGGTACAGTACAAAAGATCCTCCAGTATCGTACGGACTGGCTCATTTGTGCGGGAGTGTTCCCGGCTTGCTCATTCCTTCAGGTGACATTACTGAATTATTTAAGAGTTAAGTGCCTTGTGCGTGTAGCCTTGCTGCGCGGGTAGCCTTCCCTGATGGCTAGTATCCGTTGCTGCGGGAACAGGCGGAGTACGTCGACCATTGGGAGGCTTTTCCTGCGGGAACAGCTTGCGTACTGCGCGTAAGGACGTCACGTCTCTGAGCATGGTGGGTCCTGCGGATCCAGTTGGTTTCTGCGCAGACGTCTCTTCAAGGTGAGTTGCGAGTTTGGCCTTTGCGCAGACGTCCCTGTTGAAGGTGAGTCTTGCGGGTTCAACTGCGCAGACGTCTCTCTTTGAGGTGAGTCTTGCGGGTCCAACTGGGCTCTGCTGGGACCTACTTCTTCAAGTCCCCCCAGTCCAATGTTCTTCTCATGAATTGTTAATAAGTGAGGTGAACTTTTGGACTTAAGCAAAGGGTTTTGAAAAAGGTTTTAGTTTTAAGGTTTTCCATGGGGATTCTTCCCGCGGAAGTCCTAATGTCACGTGCAGAAATTCCCGACTTTTCTGCTTGATCTTTGGGTATGATGCGGGTAGGTCTGTAACCTCCTCGCAAGTTAGGAGCGTTGAGTTCCACTTGTATAGATTCTCCATGAGGTTTTGGTAGTTTTGAACATAGTGATCAATTATGTTAAAACAACCAATTCCATCTTGGAGCTTCAAACAATCTAGTTCTCGACGTTCCCGCTATGCGGGGATGTTATTCCCGTTTCCGCAAGCATGGCCCAGAAGATCCTTCTTGGTTTCAATTCCCTGCAGAGTGCTAGGTATGTGAAGGGTTTCGCCTTGACACTGTACCCACACTCGTCTTATAGTTACTTTACTTCCAAGGTATTCCTGGCTTTAATTCCCTGCAGGTGCCAAGTATGTGAAGGGTTTTGCCTTAACACTGTACTCACACCTGTCTTATAGTTACTTGGTTGCCAAGGTAAGGGGTATAGTCCCGCTTACTTTTGAATCTTTTTGAAATTCGAAGAGTTGGTGAAAGGATAAGAACAGTCCAAACTGTTGAAACGTCGTCCGACGGTTTCTTCTGGCAGTGTCAGGACGTGCAGGAAGTTATGGCGACGTGACAGTATATGGTCATTCCAGACGCTTTTTCAGGCGCGTGGGCGCGAGTTTTCGGGCGCGTGGCCGCGAAGTTTACGGCACGCGTCCTGTCAACAGCTGTTGCCAGCTTGCTTTCTCCACGTGTCATAGTTTCATTGCACCAGTGTTTTCCTCTCTCTTCCGCATTAAATTCACCGCATTCATTGCGATGAGTATATAAAGGGAGGAGATGTTGCATCTCAACTCACAGTTTCACCTCTCTTCTTCTTCTAAACGATTTCCGGCGAATACTCTAACTTTTCTGTCGAGCATTCTCCTGAAATCGTTCTTCTTTACATCCAAAACATGTCTTCTGTTCATGATTTTGAGGCTACCGCCGAGGAGTCTGACGTGTATGCCGAGAATCCGTCGTCCACGTCGGACAAGGATGACAAGAGTACTGCTGGCGAGTGCCAGTGTGCTCTTCCGGCCGACCTCTATCAGTATGTGGTCAGGAAGTTCATGCTCGAGCCCTTCGAGCCTGAGTTTCCTGCACCTCATCAGACGGTGTACGATGCCCCCAAGGGCAAGATAGGGGTGTACGCTGCATTCTTCGTCTATGGGAATCTCAGGTTCCCATTGACGAAGTTTGTATATCGTGTTCTGGAGAGACACGGTGTGCGTCTGACTGAGGTACACCCAATGGCGATCGCCAAGATCCGCCATTTCGAGTGGGTGTGTCTCATTCTGGGTGTGGAGCCCCATGTTGACCGCCTGATGACCTTCTATTTCTGGAGGTGCATCCAGGGGTGGTAAATCTTGGTCAATCGGATCAAGGGTTTGAAGATCTGCGCTACCGAGCGCAGTCTTCGATCTTGGAAGCGGGAGTTCTTCTATATCTCCGCTCGCGTCGTCCCCATAGCGATGACGTTCAAGAACGGGAGAGCTCTCCCAAACCTTCACGCCTCCAACTACCAGGAGGCGGAATGGTTCTCCAAGGTTTCCCAGATCCAGTCTCCGGTTTACCGCTTTGCGGAGTCCGGGATGGTGATGCTCGGGATGAGCCGGGTGTGGAAGGAGGCGCCACAGATTCCCATCGTCCTTGAATACGGTTTGAACTCTGTCCCTTACGGTATGCTTCATATTATCCGTTAATTTAGGGTTTTTGTTCTAACCGTTTTTTCTTTTTGTTTTCAGAGGGAAACGACTTGCAGTCTCTCCTGCAGCCGCGGGAGAGTGATGGTCCCGCTAGGATGGGTACTCGTGCTCTAGATGAGAACGAGTTGCCCATCCTTGAGCAAACGGCGGATCGGTTCGTGGAGGTCTACCTGCCAGGCCACGAAATCCTGAGCGCCAGGCGGCCAGGTAAAGAACTTTTTGACCCTCGCCCTCTCAATGCTCAAACCTCTGCGGGAATTCCTCTAATTTTGTCATCTTCTGATGAGGAATCCGCAGATGGTCCTTTCTTGGCGAGGAAGAAGAAGGCTGCCGGCGGGAAGGGCAAGGCGAAGGTTGCCTCCACTGCCGATCAGGGGAATCGGTCAGAGTCGGAGACCGAGAGTGAAGAGGTGGCGGGGAACCCTGGTGGTGATGAGACCACTGCTCCGGAGGTTGAGACGGCTGTCACCTCCGGGCAGACCAGTACAGCAACGGTGACCGGCGTAAAGAGGCCGGTTCCATCGGGTTCGTCCCCGCCTGTTCGTACCTTCAAGCTCAAGAGGACTCGTAAGTACAAACTTCCTTTACTTTTAACTTCATATCTTTCCACCATTATACTAATATATCTTGTCTTCGTGTAGGCGTGGATGCTACCGCATTCCAGGGTGGAGCGGGGAGGAGCACCTAATATACTTTTTTTTAGTTATTTGAAGTCAGAGTCAAAAGTCAAAACACACAAGTCAATTACAATTACATGATTATTTGATTCTTATTCTTCTGAGTCACATCACAGTAATAACTTTCAAAAATTCCTAATTAAACATCATCCCTAATCTCAATTTTACTAAAAAAAATAAAAACCCAATTTCAAAACCCTAATTTAACAAGCAACCAACTACATTACAATCGAATCCCACAAACTACTAATAATAATAATCGCTCCAATTAAGTAAGCAACAACAAGAAAGAATCAAGCATATGAAATATTAACCTTAACCCTGATATAAATAATAATAAAGTAACTTACTTTGCGGTCGTGTTTGAGTTTGGTGAAAGTGTCTGAGAGTCCGAGGGTGGTTGAAGCGACGGCGAGAGTGGCCATTGGAGACTTGAATGATTTTGATTTCAGAGGGAATTGGATGGATTTTGGAGAATGAAGACGAAAGAGAGAGTGTGGTTTATTATTATTATTATTATTATTATTATTATTATTATGTTGCAGGTGGTGGACAACTGATGAAGCTGATGATTTGGTAGCAGCGATGGACAGGTACATCTTCATTTGATATTATTTTGATTGGGAAGTAAAGTAAGAGGGGGTTGGTTGGGGTTTATATATGTCACAAAAAGTTAATTGCTTTCTACTTTCGATAGGATTTGTTAGAATTAATTACAAGAGTGAATAATTAAGAATTTACCAAAACTTGTCGTCAAATTAGGGACTATATCTAAGTGTTCACTTGATAATAATATTCATACTTATCTTCTTCTTTCATATTTATATGGATTAACGTTACATAATTTCTTTCTTTCTTGGGTGAGATTCAAATTAAATTCTTATGACTAGAGCCGGCCTAAAATGGAGGTCGAGGAGGGTAACATACCAAACTTATTTTTTCGAGAGACCCATAATTATTTTAAAAAATTATATAAATTTTATATATAACTTTTTTAAAAAACATAACTTTATAAATGGCTCTTTAATGTGTTCAGTGAATCAGTGCTCATTGGTGATGTTTTTAATTTTATAGAAACAACTTTTCTGTGTTTTTATGAGCTATTTTAATAACTTTTTATTATTATTATTATTATTATTATTATTATTATTATCATTTTTCACTTTGATACGCATTGGAGTTTGGAAATACAACATAATTGGTAAAATTGTCAAGTTATTTATCACATAATTAAAAACGTGATCTCAGGGACCCTTTTCTATGCTCATCTCGAGTTCTGAAATTTTAAGGGATTCTCGGAAACGGTCATTATTGTATCTAAATTTAAAAGAAATAAATTAAAAAGACTGAAATTTTGTCAGAAATCTTAAAGAATAAAAAATTCCAGGAATGAAGTTGTATTTTGAGTTAATGATCAATAATAAAATATTAGTTTAGAGACGATTATTCATTATTCTTATCTTTGAATTTGTAATAAAAATAGCAAAATTAATATTGGTTAGATGGAGTGGATGAAAAATCCACTTTGATACATGTGTCTCTTTAGTTGAACATGGTTAGGTTTTTTCTAATCATTTTATGTTGTTTGTGATACCGTTCCCTTGCAGTTAAAAGAAAAAAAGGAAAGAAAAAGCGAAAGCATATAAATGTGAAACGGCTTAATGACTTCAATTCTTTATCTTAGGAAAATGTGAAACAAATCTACACATTAAATAAAAAGAACAAAAAAGGTTGGAAAAAAACTAAATTATGGATCAAATGGTTTGACCAAAAATTTATATGTAATCCTGTTTAGTATTGTAGTGTCGGGAGATATTTTATTTTTATTTTTTAAATGGAAGATAATAAAAATTAAATAGCATATAACATGTTTCAGACAAGAAAATTAGTTATTAGCTAATATGTCGTACAATCATTTGTTAAACTGTTGGTATATGCCATTATTTCTGTTTCTATTGATATCACTTCATATTCAATAAAAAGAATCCGATTTTTTTAACGACAAACAAATTTCTATATAAAAGATGAACGGCAAAACCTATCTTACTGAAAACTAAATAAAACAAACCTTAAGAAACACATCAGGACTGTTCATTCCATACATATACCATAAGAACATGCATTACATCAACAGTTTGTCAAATTTAACATCCAAAAATCGTTCTATGTTTTGCAAAACGTAAATCCAAAAGGACGGAGTTCTGTTACACATTTCGGTACAACAATCAACGCCACAGACCGGCAAATTATTAGAAAAATAAACGCTTAACGCGAAAAAAGACTCGTCTTAGCATGCGTCTAGATCACGACATGGAGGCGGTTTGGGCTCACCCAACAACGTAGTATTCCCACCTTCAGGCCCGCAGTTGATCCGTTGTGGGTTCTGTGTGCCACGCTGCCAAAACAAAACAATAATGTAAACAATTTTGATAATGAGTCAAATGAGTTGAGTTGACCCGCAACATTTAATTTGTTTTAAATTTTATAAATAGTTACCGGTGGCTTCTCTCCACGTCTTAGAGCCTCAACTATCTCTACAACTCTCTTTGGTGTCACATCTTCCTGTTTATTTACAGAATCAAAATTTATCTGGTGGTTTAGAAAAAAATATATAGAAAAATGGCTAAATATGCTTACATAGTAGTTATACATATATCCTTCAGATCCATTTGAATAATCTGCCACGGTAATCATAGGAGCATTTACACAACAACCCTGTGTATAGTAAAACAAACAAAAGCCAAAGTTGAAGAGATAACATAATAAAATATCAATTATACGATACCAAAAACTATAGCCAATAACTAATAATTATAATCCAATTTATCTAGAGATGCAATTTAAGTGGAGGTTTAACTTTAGACAACTTCTAAACCACCCAACCAGTTTAACCCGTCTATTCATAAAGCACGAAACTTTGACTTTTTGGCATGTGCAAAACGTGGGAAATGCTGACTCACCATGCATTCCATTTCTCCAACAGAGAATAGTCCATCTTTTGTAACCTCTGGGCATATCATAAACAAAAAGACAGTATCTTTAGAATCCACAAGTTAAATGCTTAAATGCTGAAAAAGTTGGCTTTTAAAAAAACAGGCCAAAGGGTTGCAAATAAAGAAAAACTAACCGTTTCGTTTAACTCCCAAGTGCTTCAATAAAGCATCTTCAATATCTCGTGACCCACGGATCATACAAGGGGTTGTTCCACATACCAGAAGATGGTATTTTCCAACCTAAAAAACGGTTTACCAAATTTAAAACTCTATATTCAGATAGAAAAAAACTTGTCGAACCATGTTTTTGAATCCTTACCTTTGACCTGTTGAACATGGAATAAAATGTTGCAACCTCATACACACGGATAGGAGCAACTTCAATCACTTTAGCCACCTTTAGCATGCACCAGATTGTAACATTAGTGTAAAAACAAATAAATATTATTATTCGATAGTTAATTGAAAAACCAACTTTCACGGTAGCAACATACTGCATTCATTGCTGAAACAGGAAGCCACCCTCCATGCTGCTGTTGTGCAAGATCCAGCAGAGGAATGACTGCTGATTGCTTGTAGTTTGATGGATAATGAGACAGTATCTCCTTCACCTGCATGTAACAAATAAAACCTAGAATTCAAAATAACAAACACTTTTAATCAAGACAAATATAGGTCCATATCTTCTTGTGCCTAGGCCCATTTTCCAGGAGAGGCTCAATATAAGCACTTCTAGTTCCTAGGCCCTTGCTTCTTGAAGTTGACGAGACCCCTATTGGTATTTATGATGGATTAAGAGCAATGATCATTTGAACCATTACAACTTATTACTTTTTTAGATTTTGGTTTTCATGTTTTGAACATTTTGGTATTAGAACTTTTTGTACTTTACTTCGAACATATTGTTATTCAAGTTTTGGAATTACATTTGAATCTCGACTCATTCAGAACTTTTGGTACAAGTTAGACAACATCAAACGTTATAGAATAGCTTTTGTTTATTTTATATGACAAATAGTATTATATTACTAATACATTATATATTTCAATTTTTTTTTTAATTTGAGCGCGCCTTTTCTTTCTTAGGCTCTCACTTTTTATGTGCCTTGCGCCAGGCGGGTATGCGCCTTGAGTGCGTCTAGCGCCTTTGATAACTATGATCCCGATGCATAAATCAACTTCATACATACCAAATAAACTAAATTATGAGTAAACCAGATATAAAATATCAAGCAATCTAACTTGGTTCTTATGCTTATATCATCCTGCGATATCGACATACTCAATTAAGCTCAAAACTAATTCCACAAAAATAACATGTGTTTTAGAACTTTAGACCACTTACTATCCCTAATTCCTTGTTAATAATAACTCGTAACATCCGAATAACAAGAGCATATGATGGCAACTGACCTTAGGTTTATTAGCTTCACTGAACTCCCATGGAAGATCAGGGTTATTATCTGGAGAATCAAGGTGCTACACACACAATCAAATCCATAAAAACATTTACAAAATGAAATTAATATTAAATATTATAAACAATAAACAAATCAATTTAAAAAAGCTTACATAGTTTAGGGCAGTGGATAACGATCGAGTTGTCTGAAAAGACAATTAAGAGATTTCAGATAATGATGCGATGAATACGAAATTTGAAGGGAATTGAAAGTAAAAGAGACCTGAGGGAACTGACGGACGGCTTGACGGATCTCGGACAGACGTCTGGATGCCAATCGGGCCAACATTTTTGAGGTGTGACTGACGGCCAAGAAGAAATTGGTGATGGATGGATGGATGTTTAACGTCTACGCATCGTGACGACGTTTGTACTCGTGGTTTCCACGTGATGATCTATTTTGGGTCATCAAACTTATTGGGCTTGGCCTAAATCATGTATAACTATCATTTATCTGTTAACCTTATTGAAATTAACGTTTTTTTAACATTAATTTTGTTAACCTTTTGAAACAAATCGGTTTCTAAATGGTTTCGGGTGTTTAAACTAATCCGTCTCTTCATATGGTTAATGTTGCTTACGAATCGGTTTCCATTGTACCGGTTGATGTTACCAAATGCGATTTGAAATAAAATAGCAAGAGTCAATTTTATAGAAAGTGTGAATGTTAGTTTAAATAGCGTATATCTATTTTGAATAACATCAATGTTATAACCAGAGTGAATGTCAATTTAAATAGCCGACTAAATTGATTGTTTCTAGCTAAATCACATAGCAAAGTTTGATAAAATGGATATGTGTGTTCATTATTTAGATTACACAACAAATTTCCGTATCAGTTACTAACACGTTAAATTTTCATCAACAATAAACATTTTTTTAATTGTCACACGCACAACCATCTCCTTTCGCTTTTAACCATCAAAAGCCTTTACCACCCTCCTAGTGTCACGGAGTTATGTTCTAAGACTCCGTGTGGCGCCCAAAGGCCAACCAATGGGTCCCCGTCATAAGGGTCTGTTAATTTCATCCTGACATGAGCTCCTTTCCCGCCGAGGCCATGCCAGATAAAGTCCGGGACGAGCCAACAAACCCAAACGTTACAACCCAAATCAAACATATCGATCTCCAGATACTTGATCCATAACATCACATGTTGGAATAAAAATCACTATTTGGCCCATATAACTATATAAGCGGGCCACCGTCTCACGCTCTTGAACCCGGGCTCAATACAGCCAACTCGAACCCTAAAACCCCAGTAGTGAAGTAAACTAGTCAACAACAATTAAACTCAAAACCGGTCTTGTTTCTTCTTATCTTTACGCAAATGGCGACAATGCACCAAATATTTCTCACAAACAACCTTCAATCGATTCCCAATAAACCTCAACTCAAACACACACCTGCAGCAAAGAATCATCATATATTCATATGCCCCACCTCATCAATAAACAACAACAAAACCAGACTATCACTCGGAACCCATGTTAAATCGTCATTTGATTACAACAATACCAGCAGCTACGAGTACGAGAAAGGTTTAAGTTTAAGTGGAAGCGGTCAAGAGTACCCTAGACCGGAAGAGGTTCCATGGAAGAAGGAACTGTGTAATTCGGTTCAGCTAATTGGAACCGTTGGAACCCCGGTTGAGTTTAAGGAACTTAATTCCGGTAAGGTCCTTGCTTCCTGTCGCCTTGCCGTCAGAAAATCGCCCACTGATACAACATGGTAAATTACAACTTATTAATTTTATGAACTATGATTGATTTGTGTTTTCAATTTTGGGTTTTGTTGTTTGCAAGGGTTTGATTCTGGTAAATTGGGTGTACATGGGTCGGTTTTGGGCTCAAACCGAAAGGAAAAACCGAAAATTTTTGTTTAAGTTATTGAAAACAGTTTGCTTTTTTTTTCTTCAATGGGTTTAATTCGGTTTCATTTTTACTATTTGGGCTTGAAATTTTTAGGTTAAAAATATGGCACAAAAGAATGACTTTGAGCCTAATTTTCTTTGTTAGTTAATAGTTAATTAATTAATTATTGGTTATTAAGCATTTGGAGCTGAAGTATTTGGGCTACACTATTTATTAGTTTTGTGTAAGTCGGTTGAAATTGGTTTTTAGTGTTCGGTTTTTGGTTATTCAAAACCGGATCGAAAAGTTCGTTCTTTATAAAAGATAAAAAACAAACGCTTGGTTTTTGTTAGGTTTGTTTTTTTTGGTCCGGTTTTTTGTTTTCTGAATTGGAATTCAAAATTTGGATTAGGCAAAAAACATAGAGACAAACGCTTGGTGTTTTATCAAGTTCGGTTATTTCAGTTCACTTTGGTTTTGTCAGTTATTCCAGAAAGTCAGAAACGATTCGGTTATTTCGCTTTTGTGCACACCCCTAATTGTAGCTGTGTTTGATAATCGTGCGGATTTTATGATCATGAACATTTATGCGTGTTTCCAGGATCAATTTGACATTTTGGGATGAACTGGCACATGTAGCTTCTCAGCATGTGGGAAAAGGGCAGCAAATATATGTAACGGGTCGTCTTGTTTCAGATACAGTTGATGGTGATGATGGGAAGCAACAAACATATTATAAGGTTATCTTGTAATTCACTTAATTTATGTTATTTATATTAAACTTTTCTCTCTATTTTTTTAAAGGAGTTGTCTTATTTTTCTTTTCAAATTCTGTTAAACCGCTCGCAGGTAGTTGTTCAACAGCTAAAGTTTGTTGAGAGAAGTGCACCTTCAGCATTATCTAATAATGGAGATTTCAACTACAGTAATAATTCTACTTCCAACTCGAGCTATATGACAACTGGTAATTACTAGTTACTTCTATAAATTATGTTCGTCTCAAGTAAATGCATCAGTTGTTAATTTCTTAAAGCTTTAGTGAAAGTTATCTAGTTGGTTAGAGGTGCGAAACAGGTGGGTTTACGGGTTAAGGTATATGTCTTGAAGCCTGCATCTGTGAGCATACACAAATTTTCAGCAAATGCTTGATTATTTGTCAAATATCTAAAATTACAATATGGCAAAACACTAAAACATTGCTTGTAACTAGATCAGGGACAGTGGAAAAACCCGAAACATTTGTGACAGGTGTTCGAAGATTGGACCGGGAATTAGATTAATTATAATATTATTTGCGGGTTTGGGACGGGTATGGTTTTAGGTAATACCTTCTTGATACCTGCTTAGCTACATTAGAACTAAAATTCTAAATACTTATTTATATAATCTTGAAAAGAAGTGTGATATATAGTGTTTTGATGTTTTTACTAGTTAGAAACTGGAAATTATTAAAAAACATAGAGTTGTTAGAAGTAGGGGTTTTGAAATTTTGAAGCTGGATTCGAATTTGAAATAGATTCGACAAATTGGAATTGCAGCCGATTTGAAATTCAATTTGAATTTTTGAAAAAAATAATACGGTTTAATTCTAATTTCAAAATGACTACAAACATGAATTTTTACAACAAAACAAATAAAATCATTCAAAGTTGAAACATCCAAAATATTGAGAGTGGTAACATAAAATCATAAATTCGTGCGTGAGTATTCTAAAATCATAAATTTGTATTCGATTGAATCGAATTGAATTTCTAGCTTTTCGAGCCGATTTGAATACTAAGCACCCCTAGTTAGAAGTGTAGTTGAATATATGATACTTCAAGTTGTTTTTTGGGGTGAGTTTTAAGGCTGGGAATCTTAATGTTTATATTATTTTCTACTGAGTTTAAGGCCGGGATTCTTGTAGTTGAGTATTTGACATTTCAAGTCGTTTTTAAACCAACATCCCATTCTGGATCAATGGTATTAGTGTTTCTAGTTTCATCATTGGGCAAATGATTATAAGACAAAAAATAATAATTCTTGCAATTTTTAGATTTAGAAACAACAAAACATTTTCTTGTGAGATTATTGTGCTTTTTTGGTCTTATTAGCAAAATCCTTAGTTTTTCTATATTGTCATTTGTGCACAGTTAAAAAGCAAAAGAATTATGTATCAAACGGTACAGGTACAGGATCCGTAGAGAAACTATGGCAGGAGTTTTTTGCGAATCCTGTTGATTGGTGGGATAATAGGAAGAATAAGGTATATCGATACGGGCCTTACTAACATTTCTAAATTTTACCAATTTGACTCGTTTAAAGTAAATTATGATGTTTCTGCTTGTTGAATTGGTTGACAGAGAAGCCCAAATTATCCGGATTTCAAGCACAAAGACACAGGTGAAGCGTTATGGGTTGAAGGGAGGATGAATCCATCTTGGGTTAAATCTGAGTTATCGAAACTAGAATCACGAATGGAATCTTTTCGTGATCAAAATGCTAGCATGCGCTCAGATTCCTTTGGAGACCACTTGACACCTTACTAACTTCCCTTTAGTCCAAGAAAGTGAGAAACATTCTTAAAAAAATTGTCTATATGAATCTGTCATCTTTTTCTTGTGTTCGTGTTGGTTAGTTGTGGGATGGTTTCGGTTTGTTCCACGTGTAATTTTTTGGTAGTTTTTATGTCAGGATTTATATTTTAGTATCAATGCATTTGGTCTATGCCTAGGCATGGTGTGACGGTGGAAACCTTAAAACAATTTTCAACCTTCAAATGAGAGCAAAATGGTTGTACAAGGTTTGAATCGAGCGAATGAGAAAAGGGGGGGGGGGGTTTAGATGGTGTTGGATATGATGAAATGGGAAGATATAACCGTTGTATCCGTAAAAATCAACTAAGCAGTTGTTTACGTTTATAGTAAACCGTCATAAATTAGAATAATTTGAGTGCCTGTCGATGAAGCTAAATTATTGTTTACAAGCGACTGTAAACGTTCGCTTATAGTGTGGTGCTGGTGTAAATGATAGAACTGGTTTATTAAAAAAACAAGGACCCTGTGTGATATAACATGATAACCACACGCACTATGCAATAAAGTACAACCCTACAACAATTATGATGAAAGGACAAGATAACATACAAAATGATTCAGCACTAGCAACTTGTATTTCACACGTTAATAATCATGTTTAAAGTAAACCAACCAAACTCACAAGTCCATAAAAAATAAAAATGTGTATTGATATTTACTTCCATATAACATCAAAAATAAACTTGAAAAAATGTTACATGATCATCTTAATTTACTTTGATTAATCACAACCCAAACAAATATGTATATACTCTTTCCCTAACCTTCTTCCTAAAATTTCAAAAACCTCCAAGATCTTCAATTCTTTCTTGAATCTTTCTTCAAAGATCCAAACCCCTCAATCTTTTTTGTATATATTTTATTATCATTACTTTTTTTTTATTTGGGTTAATTTGCTTTATACAAAATCACCCAACCCTCTAGCTTCACAACTCTTCATGATTCTAAGTCTTTTGCAAGAACTTATGAACATCTCCCATGGTACATCCCCAACAAGCATCCAATCTCCATCTTTATCTTCATAAGTTGGAACATGTTGTGATCCATTGTACCCTTCTCTCTCGGAGTACAACCCGATAACGCACTTAAACATAACTTGCAAGCCCTTAATGAGTTCTTCATAACTTTGGTACATTTTAAGGTCTAGTTTCCTCAAATATGGAGCTCCATCCATGCTTACTTTCACATACATCCCAGAACCCATTTCCGACTCCGTTTTCTTCACCTGAAGTATGTTTTTTCGGTACGATCTCACTGGAGGCCACCCCACAACTTGTTCCCTGAAACAAATTATAACAATTTTACATAAGTTTGAATTATATATGGAATTTATAACTAAATTAGGGTTTATTACAATATTTTTATTCCTATGGTTACAACTAGCTAGGATATAACTCATGTTTTATATATAAATTTCTAACAAATTTTGATGTCTAGGGACATGATCTATATATGTGCCTTTGGGACCCTAGACCCCTACTGCTAATTAGCAATCACAGAAATGGCACATGCATTGTTTCTAGCCTGGATTCTGACTTAGTTGTAAGTTGTAACATATAATAATAACTTACTTGGTGGGTGGTGAATATCTTGACTCGTTTTCATCGGTACAAGAACTCGATCCCATCTCCGAGGAAGTTCTTTTATTGCCGGAAAGGCTGCTCTTTACGATCTCCGGCTGGTCATCGGATCCGGGCAAACCTAATCGGAGCTCGGTTGCGAGATCAACGTTGGTAAAAAGATCCAAAGTGCTTCTGGTTTGGTCCATAATATTGATCAATGAGTTTGTTTTTGGTCGAGAGAATGAAGTGTGGATCTTGTGAGAAGTGGTTTGTGAATTATGAATGAATTGTGACTTGTGTGGTGTTTTATATACAAATGTTAATGTTAGGGTCGGAGGCATGATTTAGGTGACTTATTCTCTTTGTGCATGGATTCATTGCAAGAATATTGAACCCAACTTACACACTCACGCGCGTCTAGTCTACCTTACAATTTTTTATGTTATTCTATTTTTGTAAGATATGTATAAATAACAAAGAAGAGTTATGGGTAAATGTGTTCAACAAAACATGTAAATATCTAGTCGTGAGGATATATAACCTGAGGTGTAGTTATGTAAAATAAACGTATCATATACTGAGTTGAATAAGCTAAAGGCACGGTTAAAAACCCTAAGCACGGTTGTGAGACCTTAGTGCAAAATATATTAAACTTAAAGATGTTACAAAAGCTTGAATTAAAGAAAGTTACTAGTTTTATGGTATAACTAAATAAAAGAACATAAAAGAAATTATTTGCGCTCTTAAGAGTACTTTCCGTGTATTCAGCATAGCATGTTTTACATCAAGTTTTTTTTTAAGAGGTTTCATATCTAGTTAATATTCACTTTCATCAATAATAACAACATGCACTAAAAGTAGGAAAGGTAGTAACATTCCCCTCATTCTTTTAAGGGATATTGTGTTTAATACTCCAAACTTTCCTTCATTGGTAGATAACACTTCAAACTTTCTATTTGTCACCCACCACTCCCAACTTTCACCATATTTTTCTGTACCACTCCCCGTCTAAATGAACACTAACCTCGTTAATGTTTTGGACTAAAAATGTCATTCAAATAGTTGAGGGGGGTAAAACAGAAATTTTATTTTTAACACACAACCTCAATTTCCGGTGACCTCGTATTTCATTATAAATGTTGAAAATGCATCTTCTGTTGTTATCATATGATTGAAATTACTTATTCGTTCGGTTTTATTCATTTATATTTTAATATTAAAAAGTCAATGTTAGTTTGAGCTTACGTATAAAAAAAGTCACTTTCATATTTGAATATTTTTTACATATATAAGAATATAAAAATTGTGGGAAATGAAATAGTAATTTTAGAAGGAATTATAAAATTTTTATTTAGTAGTTATCAATAATGGGAAGATTTATGAAAAAAAAATATAATGTTAAATATGATAGTTATTAAAAGATGAATGTAATTAATATAAAATTATAGTTTTAATAAAATATTTACTTAATTAATATTTTTTACATAACATTTAGAAAATCCCACTAAGAAATTAGGCAATCCTCAACCCAAGGGGTGACTTTTGTTGGTGCAACTCCTATAGACAACCCACAAATAGGCATTTTCTCTCCTCTTATAAAGGCGTATCACAAATTTTGTACCAGTGGTAGTTATTCTCGATCTCTATCTTCACATCCGCAATGGCCCTTCATCTTTCTTCCACCTCATTTTGTGGACTTCTCACATGTGTTGAAGATGATGGGTTTATTGTAATTTATATATGTTGAACAAATCTTAAATATATATAAACGAAACCTTTAAAAGCTCTCTAGTATCTTCTCACATTCTTTCAAGCCACCAGATTGCTTTATTTATAAATGAAGACTTCTCATACATTTGACCCGAATTCGCAGGTATAAGTCTCACCAAACCCAAATAGACCTTAAAATGGTTATAACATCTCATCAAATTAAAAGTTAATTCCACAAAATATTTGATATGAAAATCCTATAAAATAAGGATATATTAAAAATTAATATCCAATTTTTTTTAAAAAAATATTATGTATAATTAAGAAACAATTTTATAGTAAAAAAAATAAGCGAGTCATGAGTCTCATCAAACCCATATAGCTTTTAAGCCGTGTTATAACATTTTATTTATTTGTG